>NC_140224.1:1638224-1810724 GCF_951802725.1 Rutilus rutilus
CTGAAGACTGGAGTAATGATGCTTTGATCACAGGAATAAATTACACTTTACTGTATATTCACATAGAAAACAGCTGATTTACAGTGGAATAATATAATTGAGCTGTTTTTACTGTATTTTTGATCAAATAAAAGCAGCCTTGGTGAGCAGAAGAGACTCTTTCAAGAACTTTACAACTGTTTAATGCAAAAATACAAATAAAAGGAGAGGAATAAAAACGAGGAGAGAAAGAAAGGAAATCACAGAGCTTTAAAGCTTGAGTCCATCTGTCACTGTTTTCATCATCTGTAATATTAGAGGAACCAAATGCTTTTAATGTTAATCTCATCTGAGTTTGGCGAGCGCTTTAACTTCTGGTGGAGAAATCCTGTTTTAAAGGTGTGTGTGTGAGAGAGAGAGAGAGAGAGAGAGAGAGCTTCTGCAAACATCTCTTCTGTACCCGAGATGTGGTATCAAACATTAGTGTGATTATCGTGATTTTAACGGTAAAAGGTAACGGTAAAAATGCTATGGTGAAAAACTGTTAATTGGTTAACAGAAACTTTCCGGACTATGTATGGTAAATAACTGTGATAAATCTAACCGTATATTAAAGTAATTTTACAGTGCGTTAAATTTACAGTTTTTGGAAGTGAAAAAGACCTAGTCATTGTATAATTTACAGTGAAAAAACGTAACATTCCCACAATTCAATGCGTGACACTTCATATTTTATGTATTTTTGTTGAAATAACTGTTTCTTCACAGTCTTTTCTAATCAGTTATGTACATTTAAAGGAGAACTTGGTAACTTTTTTAACGTAATAAAACTGTCTAGAAATCATTTGGATGGTTAAACAACCTGTTCTGGTGATATTGGTGACTTTCCCCGCTCCCCCCAGCGTTCCCAGGTGGAAAACCAACCTTGCAACTTGGGGACTACCGTCCCAGCAAGATAGAAATTGGAAGTCTCGTGAGAAGCGAGAACGAGAATGAGAACGAGCGCGAAACACAAATTGCTTTACGGCAATTCGACATAAACACACACGCATGTATGATGTATTACCAGATTACCCACCTCGGTAGACATAGCTCCACGCGATACAGTTGGCTTGCTCCGATCAAAACAAACGCACATGAGCAGCGGTAGAGAGGGGGAGGAGGCCGCCGCAAGTGAGTTTTTTACGACAGTGTTGTGAAATATACGCCCCCCAGCTGTAGGTGGAGCTCGTGGGGAAAACATGCGACAACAAAAGGGAAAATCAGCGAAGAAGTGACTAGAGTTCGCTAGAGTTACCGAGTTCTCCTTTAATGTTGTTAAATTAATGTTTATTGCATTTTTAAAATTCCATGATGGTGTTTAGTGCTTGTGTGAATGACACTGTGCATCTTCGATATATTAGTATGAACTTTTACAATTTATGGAAAAGCTGCTTGTGATGAGCTTTGATTGATCATGGGACTCTCATCTCTGCTGTGATTGGTGGTTATCAGTGGTACAAAGCAGATTTTAGTTCTTCAATAAGATAAACATTAAATCAGATAGTGAAATACGTTTTTTTACTGTAAATTTAAGTTAAGTCTATAAAACCTTAAATGTTGCTACCGTATTTTTTACGGTAAATTTCTGGCAATCACAGCTGCCAGTTTTTTACTGTAAATTGAACAGATTTTTTCAGTCGACACAGAAACAAACCACAAGCATGTTTAGCATAAAGCATGCATGATCTGAATCACAGACTGCCATTCATTTATTCTTGGATCCGACACTGAACTCACAGACTGGATCTGTTTGATAGGAATTCATTAGAAATTGGTGCGCAACTGAGATCTGATGCAAGCTGATGCAAGACAGAAGATGTGAGGAAAATTAATGCACTCATTATAACTTCAGACACTTACTAGTGCATCCATTATTAATGCATTTAAATATGCGGACGTGTAAAATCTACGTATACGGTCATTAGATGCATCAAAACTGGATTCTGGATTATCTGTAATGGGAATCCAAAAAGTGGATTTTTCTCTGATCTCAGTGTGAAATTACAATTTATGATTTAAAGTTTGGTGGCGGTGGATGCCTTTTCTATGTCTTTAAACCCTCGGCTGTCCATTATTATTGCCCTAAAAAAAAAAAAAATAATTCTATCAGTATTTTTGACTTGTCTACTTGTCTTCAACATTCATAAATCAAGATACATAAGATGCTAAATGACTTCATATATTAAGTCTTGTTTTCTGAAAATTTAATTTTGTGAAAAATTATGTGAGTTTGCGCTTAAAACTACAAATATCTGCCAATAGGGTCAGAGAAATTATTTATTTCTATCTTTTATCTTTTTTTCATATTTGTACTGGAAAACAAGACAAACATACCAAATAAGAATAAACACACACATATATATATATACATGCATACATACATACACTGTATATTGTATGCCCAGTTTTTTGACATGGTATGCATGGTCATTTTGGTGGTTAGATCATATCAACACATGTAAATGGAAGAAATGTAAACCTTTACTTTATTTCTTCCTTTTCAAATATATATATGATGTAGATATTGATAAAGATGCATGGAAACCCGTGTCGAAAATAGTCGCTGTGTGAGTTTGATTCATGCATTGAAAATCATTCATGATACGACGTACAAACAATTTTTCCCTGCAGAATGTTCACTTCAACCATCAAGTAAAATGATTTAATGTCAAAATAATCTGACAGAGCCAGTGTCACCAATATCATGACCGTGACCTTCTGACCTCCTGAGATGAACGCTGTTTTAAAGCACGTTTTCCTCTTCACGACGGCTATAGCCGCTCTCTGCAGTCGCACACACACACACACACACACACACAAGCGAGGGTCTAATGACGCACATGTGTTTGTCAGATCTCCACATGCACTAATGCAACAAAGAATAGCATCTCCAACCCTTTTAATCTCAGTGAAACGGAGAGAAACATCCTAGCGCTCATTAATTCGTCCCTTATTGATGTGCAAATCCTGCTTTGATCAATTCTGCAAGGTTTTGTCTCACGAGTGGACAAGTGTTACGCAGCAGTCTCAACACGCGGACAGAAAGTGATGCAGGTCGGCATAAGAGCAGAGACTTCACATTTAAACACAGACGAGAGAAACCAAGAGCTTTTCTGTGATCACGGACTGAATTCAGATGCTCTGCGTTTGCCACCTGTCCTCCTGCACTTTCATCTGTTCATCTGCTCTTATTTACACCACACAGTCCGTCCAAAGTTCTGCTTTGATCGGGTTCTAAAGTTTGTAACGTGGTAAAGAGGTCATAATCATGAGGACTCACATTTCCTTGATCTTCTGAGATGAAAGAGCTTCCAGAAAACACAACTTTCAGAACTTTCTGAATTTCTTCCTCTCGGTCCAAAAGAGGCAGATTTTAAGCTTTCGTGACTTTCTGATGAAAACTGGACATTTATTTCACCAATTATATTCTTTCAACCAATTTCTGCACCGTTAACACGGGATTGCAATTTTAAATAATTAAACAAACTGAAAAAATAACATAATTTAGCCCTAAAAAATATATTCTTAATTTAATATACTTATTATATTTGTGCATTTTATTAATAATTATAATTAATTATTTTTTAAACAAGTAAGTTTTGTTATTTGTGTTATCTAATGGGATCAGAAAAAAATAATCTTGGTTCCCCTTTTTATAAAATAAAATAATAGTTTTCCCTTTTGAATTAGGATTATTTTTCTGACTCCATTAGCAGATATTTGTTCCTGTTTTAAGCACAAACTCACTTTATTTTGATAAATTTTTGACTTAATGTCTTCAGTCATTTTGTTTCTCCAGTAAATGTTTCTTGATATTTGCATGGAAAACAAGACTTGTATTTTATATATTTTGTTGCAGTGAACTGATTAAATGGAAGCTGAAGGAACAGAATATGATTTCTATCCTTCATTTACAGGCCCTGAAGTACTTTTCTGAATATCAATATCAATATGCCTCGTCCCTTATTATCTTCTCCCAGGCCATCCGCAGTGTTGAACTGAAGTGCTTCGAAAAAGAAACATTTGTGAAATTCCCACTCTTTTTTTCCTGCCGCCATCAGCCATTTGAACAGAAAAGAGAAAAGCACACACACACACACTCACACACACACACACACGCACACACACACACGCACACATGCACGCATGCACGCACGCACACACACACACACACACACACACACATAAATTAAGTATGGAGATATAGAAACCTCACTGTTTTTGGGCAGAGATATAAAATATAGTACATATATACAGTATATATTTACAAAGTAATATATTTATTATATTATATCTACATATATTTGCATAAAAACAGTGACAAACTGTCCCATTGTTTTAGGTTATAGAAAAATCATGTAGAACATTTTCTTAGAACTTTTAAAAGTGCACTTTGTAATAAAATTGAATTAAACGGTTTACCTTAAAATATATTTTAAATTATTGCACTTGTAAAGTACTTGATTATACTTTTAAGTGTTATTTGATATTACATCCGAAGGAATGACATTAAACTATATTTTGGTTTACTATAAATACAGATTCGGCTGTACACTTTAATCATATTTCAAAGACAATAGAAGTAATTATGAAATTACACATAAAGATGACCATAAGGGACTCACAAAACATGCAATATAAGTTTCAACTGTAATGCATGTTTGTTTAATTGCGAACTATGTGCACTTAAGTATATTATTTCACTTTAAAAGTATGCTAAAGTGCACTTCTTTTTATGTAGGTTTATGTTGTTTATAGATTATGTATTATATATTTTGATGTTGTTTATAGAGGTCAGACAGGTAACACTAGAAGGCTGCGTTGACATATGCATGCTATATCTGTGGTGAACATCTGACATGAAGCCAAAGTGATTGGTTAATCATAAAGCCATTTGCTGCCTCACCTGTTCTAGTGTTGTTGAGCTTCAGCTGTGCTGTCCATCAGAACGACAACACACACACACACACACACACACACACACACACACACACACACACACACACTCAGAGCGGAACCCCGAACACAGACACCAGAATGACAACACACACACACACACACACACACACACACACACACACACTCAGACCAAAACCCCGAACATAGTCACCAGAACAACAACAACAACAAACACACACACACACACTCAGACCTAAACCCCGAACACACACACCAGAATGACAACAACACACACACACACACATACTGAGACCTGAACCCTGAACACACACACACACACACACACACACACACACACACACACACACACACACACACACAAACACTCAGACCTGAACCCTGAACACACACACCAGAATGACAACACACACACACACATACACACACACACACACACACAGACCTGAACCCTGAACACACACACACAGACCTGAACCCTGAACACAGATCCACTTTCAGCCCTTCTCTCGGATGTCCTGAACGCAGTGCCTCTGCTGTGTGACTCTTTGTTAACTGTAGTTCAGTTGCCTCGGGTTAACACGAAAAACCACAGCGAAACATTCACACAGACACGAATAAATGTTGATATGCAGATTTGTGTTTCCTCTGATATAAACGAGCTCTAAACGAGCCGCCCAAAGCTAATTCGTCTCTTTTTTGTTGAGCCAAGTCACACATTTTCAGTTCATTTGTTGAACAGCAGACTGCGATGAATCTGCCTGTTGACACAAAACACACACGCCAAACCAAACGTGTGTGTTCTCTAGACATCTGGTGAGCTGTGGAGAGGCAACTGTGACGGGCTGGTCTGCGCTTTGGGGGATTGTGACGAAAGAACTGATTTTTCTCTTTCACATTTACCCCCTACTCTAAAAAACACTGGGTTAAAAACAACACAATTTGGGTCGTTTTCAACCCAAGGGATTGGGAAATTGGGTTCTTTATTTAACCCAGCAAAATGGGTTGATTAATATTTACTCTAGTACCAGCTTTTTTTTTTTTTTACCTCATACATGAATTAATATTTACAGATTAACTTAAATCCTCTAAACTTAAAAATAAATAAAATAATACTCCACACAACCACTGGTTTGCATGATAATATTTTACAGTAGGCCTATAGCATATTGTATTTAGTTTTGAATACATATTGCATACATTTAAGCTCTTTTAACAAATATTAGAAGTAAAAATGAAACATTTAGAAGTAATTCAAGAGTATTTCCTGTTTCCACCGTAACGGCGCTGGATCTCATGCCGGAGCTTGTGTCATGTCTGACCCACATCTGACCCAGGATCTGGGTAACACAAAAACTACCCAAACACTGGTTTGTTACGTCTGACCCAGGATCAGGATAACACAAAAACTACCCAAACACTGGCTTGTTACGTCTGATCCAGGATCAGGATAACACAAAAACTACTCAAACACTGGGTTGTTACGTCTGATCCAGGATCAGGATAACACAAAAACTACCCAAACACTGGGTTGTAACGTCTGACCCAGGATCTGGGTAACACAAAAACTACCCAAACACTGGGTTGTTACGTCTGATCCAGGATGAGGATAACACAAAAACTACCCAAACACTGGGTTGTAACGTCTGACCCAGGATCTGGGTAACACAAAAACTACCCAAACACTGGATTGTTACGTCTGATCCAGGATCTGGGTAACACAAAAACTACCCAAACACTGGGTTGTTGCGTCTGACCAAAGATCTGGGTAACACAAAACTACTTAAACACTGGGTTGTTACGTCTGACCCAGGATCTGGGTAACACAAAAACTACCCAAACACTGGGTTGTTACGTCTGACCCAGGATCTGGGTAACACAAAAACTACCCAAACACTGGGTTGTTACGTCTGACCCAGGATCTGGGTAACACAAAAACTACCCAAACACTGGGTTGTTACGTCTGATCCAGGATCTGGGTAACACAAAAACTACCCAAACACTGGGTTGTTACGTCTGACCCAGGATCTGGGTAACACAAAAACTACCCAAACACTGGGTTGTTACGTCTGATCCAGGATCTGGGTAACACAAAAACTACCCAAACACTGGGTTGTTACGTCTGACCCAGGATCTGGGTAACACAAAAACTACCCAAACACTGGGTTGTTACGTCTGACCCAGGATCTGGGTAACGCAAAAACTACCCAAACACTGGGTTGTTACGTCTGACCCAGGATCTGAGTAACACAAAAACTACTTAAACACTGGATTGTTACGTCTGATCCAGGATCTGGGTAACACAAAACCTACCCAAACACTGGGTTGTTACGTCTGACCCAGGATCTGGGTAACACAAAAACTACCCAAACAATAGATTGTTACGTCTGACCCAGGATCTGGGTAACACAAAAACTACCCAAACACTGGGTTGTTACGTCTGACCCAGGATCTGGGTTACACAAAAACTACCCAAACACTGGGTTGTTACGTCTGACCCAGGATCTGGGTAACACAGAAACTACCCAAACAATGGATTGTTGCGTCTGACCTAAGATCTGGGTAACACAAAAACTACCCAAACACTGGGTTGTTACGTCTGACCCAGGATCTGGGTAACACAAAAACTACCCAAACACTGGGTTGTTACGTCTGACCCAGGATCTGGGTAACACAAAACCTACCCAAACACTGGGTTGTTACGTCTGACCCAGGATCTGGGTAACACAAAAACTACCCAAACACTGGGTTGTTGCGTCTGACCCAGACTCTGGGTAACACAAAACTACACAAACACTGGGTTGTTACGTCTGATCCAGGATCTGGGTAACACAAAAACTACTTAAACACTGAATTGTTACGTCTGATCCAGGATCTGGGTAACACAAAAACTACGCAAACACTGGGTTGTTACGTCTGACCCAGGATCTGGGTAACACAAAAACTACCCAAACACTGGGATGTTACGTCTGACCCAGGATCTGGGAAACACAAAAGCTACCCAAACACTGGGTTGTTACGTCTGACCCAGGATCTGGGTAACACAAAAACTACCCAAACACTGGGTTGTTGCGTCTGACCCAGACTCTGGGTAACACAAAACTACACAAACACTGGGTTGTTACGTCTGATCCAGGATCTGGGTAACACAAAAACTTCGCAAACACTGGGTTGTTACGTCTGACCCAGGATCTGGGTAACACAAAAACTACCCAAACACTGGGTTGTTACGTCTGACCCAGGATCTGGGTTACACAAAACTACTCAAACACTGGGTTGTTACGTCTGACCCAGGATCTGGGTAACAAAAAACTACTCAAACACTGGGTTGTTACGTCTGACCTAAGATCTGGGTAACACAAAAACTACCCAAACACTGGGTTGTTACGTCTGACCCAGACTCTGGGTAACAAAAAACTACTCAAACACTGGGTTGTTACGTCTGACCCAGACTCTGGGTAACACAAAACTACCCAAACACTGGGTTGTTACGTCTGACCCAGACTCTGGGTAACAAAAAACTACTCAAACACTGGGTTGTTACGTCTGACCCAGACTCTGGGTAACACAAAACTACACAAACACTGGGTTGTTACGTCTGACCCAGGATCTGGGTTACACAAAAACTACCCAAACACTGAAAAAATAACCCAAAAATTTTACCTAAAAGGCTCAACCCAGGATTTGGGTAGAAAAAATAACCCAAGATCTAGGCAAAAGACTGGCCTTGTGCCATACACTTTTCACAAAGCGATCGCTGGTAGGATTTTCTTAAGCGAACCAAGAGAGGCTTAAGAGTCGAAAGGGAAATGAAAGGCTCAAACATCTGCTTAAGTTATCGGCGTTTCCTCTACGTGAGTCACAGTTAGCATCAGAATCACAAGCATGATCTCAGAGATCATATAGAGTTTCAGTACAGACATCCTGATTATTTATTATTTCTCAGCCGACACTGTCAAGGTTAAGAGAAATGTTCGTGATACGTCTTACGTAAGTAAGCAGAAATACGCCGGGCATTTCAACAACAGCAGGTGCAAAGTGAAACTGTACAAACTGGCACACAAAGGTCAGTCAAACGGACAGACTGAGCCAAGGATCTGTCCTCAAACTGCTCTATTAATACCAAGCGTGCCTTATTAGAGTTGGTAGATGCAGACTACTTCTGTTTTTATTGTAAAATAACTATATGCACTGCACATAAATGAACTAGATTAGCATTTACTAGATTGCAGCAAAAGGAAAGTGCAATGCTGTGTCCAAACCAGACGTGATGCAGTTTCCAGCCGAAATAAACTCTAGTGGCAGCAAAACACCAACAACTTTTATTCCTTTTCACACAGATTATGGTTACATGGGCAGATTATTGATTTATCAACACTTATTTTTCATGCAGTTCCTTGCACAACACTGTTATGAGCTCAAAACACTTTCCCCATAGTGCATGAGTTATAAACCTACACATTTTGACATTTGCATCACATATGTGTGTGTGTTTTCTGATTTGCATGTTTTTACAATGAGCCTGAGCAACCAACATATATAGAAGAAACAGCTTTGCTATATTGCAATCTTTTATTGTGTCACTTGGGTTTTTTTAGTAAATAAAAGAACCAATTTATCATGCAACTCACACATCTTGTTATAAACTGCACATCATAAATCACATACTCTCATAATACATATTGATGAAGAACTGAATGTACAACTGCTTAGTATAAATACACATGACCTTTGACCCTTTTGTTCTTTGACATGCACATGCAACAAGTACAGTTTAACCACACGTAAGAAGTTAAATGCCGAAACCTTCCCTCAATGTACAGCAAATCAATGGATTTTCAACCTTTACACTGCAAAAAACAAGTATTTTTGTCTGGTTTTCCGATACAAATATCTATAAATTCTTAAATCAGGATACATTTACTGGAGAAGCAAAATTTCTGAAGTTATTAAGTTTTTAATAACTTAAGAAAAAGTTGAGTTTATGAAATGAGTTTATACTTTGAAGGACATTCTGCAGTTTAAGCACTATAGATCAAATGCTATTAAACGTGTTGCAGATTCCCTCACAGACGTCCAGAGCTTCCGTGATCAGTCCAGCACTGACGGATTAAGTGTCGTCACGAGTTCACACACACACACACACACACACACACACGTCGGAGAGAACAGGGAATGCGGGCAGGGTTTCCTAAAGGATCCAGCGAGAAGTTCAGAGGTGAGTCGTGGAGAGAAGTTCACAGGCTCTCCATGTCAATATGAGCATGTTTAAAAATATACTTGTCACTAATGTCATATACTATTTATGTCTCTAAATATAGGCAAGACTAAATCATGCCTGGAGCATTTAACTCATTATGGAATATTTTAGAAATACAAAGTGCTTGCTCAAAACTATTCTTTGGATATAATCAGACTGCAATATAATAATATAGGCTAATATAATATAATACATTTATTTGTATAGGGATTTGTGCAATGCATATTGTTTCAAAGCAGCTTTACAGAAAAACATGATGTAAATATTCATAATATCTTAAAATATTCATGCATGCCTTATTATAGTTTACATTTTTTGATGATATAAGCAAGCAGTTGAGATTTGCTATATAGTAGGCTATTTATAGTTTTACTTGAGTGTACTGTATGTTTGTGGATGAAGTATGATGTAACGGGCAATAATAAATAAAACAAATTGACGATCATGCAGTTGATAAGTTGTAAATTATGTTCAAATAGTTTCTCATATTCCAGCTTTATTATGCATCTTTCTGTTTTCTCTAAGAATTCCGATCAACCTGACATAGCAACTAGATCAACCAATTGCCTGAGTTTGGGGCGGGGCTATTTGTTTGCCTGACCAATGGCAGATCGAAGCAGTATCCGGGGAAATCTGTCTGAAAACAGTCATTATTTTTCAACACAGGCTCACTGGAAAAACATGCCATTGGCAATGTTTCTGTGAAATTATATTATGTTTCTTATTAAGTTATATTGTTATTTATGAATATATATATACACACTGATATAAAGTGTCTAAAGAAAATATCTAAGGCCATTTTATGAAGAGGATAACACGGTGTAGGCAACACCAATGTCGTTGTTCTCTGTATTGACAGCACTCCAAATGTACAAAAAAATGAGCTCAATGTTAAAATTGACCGGAGTTCTCCTTTAAGGAAACAATCTAAGAAAACGCTTTGAACTGCAAGAAATATATTGTTAAATTGAACAACAAAAATTCGAAGTGCAGATCAATGCACACTCTACCGGCTAATATTGCCCACAACCCATTGCGTGCGGGAGGGAGGAGCTTTGCGGTGATGATGGTGATGTAAACCTGGCAGTCGGATGCAGCAACGGAGATGCGCCCTCAGTTTTTAAGTGTAAGAATTCAAATGTTTAACCCTAATTAAAGTTATATTTTATTGTCTCGTAATATTAATGGGTTTATGTTGTGCCAAAAAAGTACCGTGTTTATCTTGTAGGGTCCGATGAAGATACCGAGCGCCTTATTGCAGGCTACAAAACAATAAATAAAAAGGGCCAAGGCTCTAGTACAGTGTCATGCAAGTGTCTTTTTTTATGTATTTCTTTTGATGTTTCTGTCTGACTTATTTGTAGTAATACTGTGGCTGTACATATGTTAACTTTATCAGCCCAACCAAAGAAACAAGGTTAACGTTACTACACTTTTACTATAGTAAAAGCATGGTTCATTTTCATCGGGGTATTTTTAAGTATTATACATAAGTATAAAATTAAGTATAAAATACGTTAAACAATAGTTACACTATAAACTTAAAATATTTTAACTCAGAAAATAAGTAGCGCTAGCTTTCGTTACACACATTTGCACATGAATGTCAGAACCAGCCGCCTCACAAACGACCTGCGTTTGGTTGATCTACGACGACGCCCTGCTTCACTCCTCAATTTGGTAAACACATTGTAAATGTATTGTGGAAAAAAAGATGGGAATAGTAAATAAAATTATATTGGATATATAAGAATGAATGAAATGTTAAATGTTTTGTTAACAGTCGCGGTGTGCGTAACTAGGCAACCACGTTCAAGTTCACGTTGCATGACGTCATCGAAGTATGTCCCAGAACGTGCATACTTTTTTGCTACACACTCAAAAGTACATACTTTTTCATCACAAAAAAAGTACATACTTTTAGGTCGTAGTATTAGTAGGCGAATTGGGACTCAGCCAGTGTTATCAGTTTCGAGCTCTCTGCAGTAATTTATTTTCTGAATTTTCTTCAGCAATCACATCTCTATTGTTAAGTATCATTGTATGTTTCACATATTACATGTTCAGTGTCTTTTTAACATTACAATTAATTTTCAGTGTCCATGTCAATGCAAAATCCATATTAAAATAAACCTCTTTCCACCAAATGCATGTTCACTTACTCTTCATGCTTGTATTTTATACTATTTATCAAAATGAAATGTAAAGACAATGGTAATATTCACCAGCTTTTTTTTAGATACTTAGAATCTTCCATTCACAGTATTTTATCAGTATCATGTTAATACAGTACTGCAAAATCATGCTCAGAACTCATAAAGTGATTAAAGTGTAACTTTTAAACTCGTTTTAAACTGTAAACATTTTTGTATAAACTCATTGAGCAAAAAAACATTTCCAACAGATGGTGGGAAACTGACATACAGTGAGCTAAACATATCTGTTAACATTACAAGCTCAAAAAAATATCATATACACGGGGAAAGTGTGTGTTGAGCTGACTTGCTCTCTAGTAATGTCTCTCGACCGTTACTCTGTAGGACTTTGCCCTCTCGTTTCAACTCATTTCAAACTAAATCAAAAACAGACCCTAACGAAACTCATTTCACTAAAAACAGTTCACTCATATCTCACATACATTCCAGCATAGATAAATGCTACTTCTGAGGTGTTTTTATACATTTACCCACCTGTAAAACAGGAGAGAAACGAGGAAACAGTGTTATCAGTTTCGAGCTCTCTGCAGTAATGAGAAACCCGCGCAACTCACACAGCTACAGTAACTCATCACTCTACACTGCCCCTACTGGCCTGGAGCAAACACTACACAATTCACTTTAAGTCACGAAAATTCACATTAAAAATAAAACAATTGGGATACTTGTTTTTTTTTTTTTAAATACAATCACTTGTTTCAAATAAAAGACAATAATTGTGAATATTCTTAAAACACAAATACAACACATTTGTGGTCGTCACAACAATATACCGGTAAACAAATCAAAAATATATTTAAATTTTAAAAAAATCTCTGAAAAAAAAACAGCTCTCCAAAAAATACATTAATACAAAATTGTTACATCGAACAACAAACATAATCTTTAAAAAACAATTCAAATGTCACAACATACCGGTAAATAAATCAAATATATATTTTTATATAGGCCTATATTATCCCAGTTCAAACCCATGCCCACTTTGCCCATAAATGTACCATGCAGGACCCATATATGTGTTCCCAGTTCAAACCCATGGCCACTTGGCCCATCAAAATTCTATGCAGGACCCATATATGTGTTCCCAGATCAAACCCATGCCCACTCGGCCCATAAATATGTCATGCAAGACCCATATATGTGTTCCCAGATCAAACACATGCCCCCTTGGCCCATAAATAAACCATGCAGGACCCATATATGTGTTCCCAGTTCAAACCCATGGCCACTTGGCCCATAAAAATTCTATGCAGGACCCATATGTGCATTCCCAGTTCAAACCCATGCCCACTTGGCCCATAAATATGTCATGCAAGACCCATATATGTGTTCCCAGATCAAACCCATTCCCACTTGGCCCATAAATATGTCATGCAAGACCCATATATGTGTTCCCAGATCAAAACCATGCCCACTTGGCCCATAAATATGTTATGCAAGACCCATATATGTGTTCCCAGATCAAACCCATGCCCACTTGGCCCATGCCTGTCCCTTATGGGGCCCATGTAATCAGCTCATATGGGCTTCCTATGTGGGACTCGTACTACAAAACCTACATGGGACCCGCTGATTTCACCCAGCCAAAGCCCATGCCCACACAGTACCCATGGAACCCGTAGTTAACCCATCTGGGCCCCACGTGTCATTGCTGGCTGGGAATATGAGCATGTTTAAAAATATACTTGTCACTAATGTCATATACTATTTATGTCTCTAAATATACGCAAGAATAAATCATGCCTGGAGCATTTAATTCCTTATGGAATATTTTAGAAATACAAAGTACTTGCTCAAAACTATTCTTTGGATATAATCAGACTGCAATATAATAATATAGGCTAATATAATTTAGGATAATATAATATAATACATTTATTTGTATAGGGATTTGTGCAATGCATATTGTTTCAAAGCAGCTTTACAGAAAAACATGATGTTAATATTCATAATATCTTAAAATATTCATGCATGCCTTATTATAGTTTACATTTTTTGATGATATAAGCAATCAAGCAGTTGAGATTTGCTATATAGTATTTATAGTTTTACTTGAGTGTACTGTATGTTTGTGGATGAAGTATAACGGGCAATAATAAATAAAACAAATTGACGATCATGCAGTTGATAAGTTGTAAATTATGTTCAAATAGTTTCTCATATTCCAGCTTTATTATGCATCTTATTATTTCTGTTTTCTCTAAGAATTCCGATCAACCTGACATAGCAACTAGATCAACCAATTGCCTGAGTTTGGGGCGGGGCTATTTGTTTGCCTGACCAATGGCAGATCGAAGCAGTATCCGGGGAAATCTGTCTGAAAACAGTCATTATTTTTCAACACAGGCTCACTGGAAAAACATGCCGTTGGCAATGTTTCTGTGAAATTATATTATGTTGCTTATTAAGTTATATTGTTATTTATGAATATATATATATATACACGCTGAAGAAAATATCTAAGGCCATTTTATGAAGATTGCCGAACAGAATGACACAGTTTGAGAAACACTGGATTGATCAAATATTCTCTTGGAGTTGTCTGAATCTAGGACAGTTGTCCATCTCATAACCCAGAAAACTATGAGTTCTAATGGAAAAAACATGGGCTTTGATTGTTAGCACAGTCAATGTCTGGCCTGCTAAAGCCTTCTGGGAGACTTCTTCATGGTGTTGAATGTGCAATGTAGAATTCTGCTCATATAGATTAAAAATGAATTATGATCACTTCCAAATCACTTTGTTCTACATGTTCAGCATGCAAATTGTGCAATATGAGAAAATATAGTTTTTTTTTTTTCTTCAAAGTGTTTCACTGCTTTCCTTTTCCTTGAAGTAGGCTTAAATAATTAAATATTTCATTATTGGGGGTTCATAAACCCGTTTGTAACTGTTAAGATTCTCTGGAGTCTGAGTATAAATAATGATCAAATAATTATAAATAATTATCTTTTACTAAAATGGTTATAACTCTTGAACGTAATGAGATATATTCACCAAACTTGGTATACATATGTAAGAGCTCAATCTGAGGTTACAGAAAAACAAATCGTGGAGTTTGGCCACTAGGTGGCACTTTAACAGGAAAAAAACTGTGAAAATGGCTGTAACCACACAACCATTAGTCCGACTGACTTGAAAACTGGCATGCAATGTCTTTGTCCAAGGTGCCATGATTATGCTTGAGGACATTTGCATATCTCGAAAAACGTGGCCGTCATCGGCCAATGAAGTTTGAGCACCTATTAGACCAGGTTTACGGAGGCCGATCGAAATGAAACTTGGTGGACATGTTGGACTCACGGCCCTATGGGTCTGTGAGAAATTTGAAAGAATCGACCACTAGGGGGCAAGATCACGTTTACACGCAGTTGTATACGATTGTATATCACACTATGTTTTGCACATACACACAATATTCATATCATACGTTAGATCTCCTCGTTCTGAACAACTTTGCCTCCAGGACCACTCCTGTCAATCAAATAGTTTGTTAAATATTTGAGATTATTACTTTTGCAAACAAGTCCTAGGTTTTTTTCCCCCCTCAACCTCGATAAAACCACTGCAGTACTATTCTCTGGACTCTCTAGATCAATAATTATATATAAAAAAAAACAGTAGGTTTACCCTTTGGATAGCTATAACAGGGTCATTTAGAAAAATGGTGTGACCAAATGTACCCAAAAGCCTTTAACTCCTAAACGAAAAAAACTAAGAAATTAGGTGAGCGTGTGCAACATATGATTCTGAACAAGCATGCTGACTTTTATGGAGATCGGATCATAGGAGGCGCTATAACTGTTATAAAGCTTTAAAAAACATATATTTCCTTATCTGTACTGGCTGTAAATGGTCTATTGCAATTTATGATCCAAATGGTTATAGGTTTGCTAAATAAAACATAACATCTTTTTCCCCATCTGCTCAAATGCCTTAAAGCGCTTGAACTATTATAATTGCTGCTCGCAGCTATATTTATATATTATTATTATTATTAATGCATTATAATGTATTATGTTAAAGATCCTATCTAGAAAAATGAGAATAGAGAAAGTAGCAGAACAGAAAAGGTCATGGTCTTGTGATTTATGAGTTTAAGATTGCAGTCCGATGATTGGAGAAACCCCAGTGTTTGGAGTCGCTGGATCCGTGTGCTTCAGACAGATGGGAGATATTGAACAGTGATACTGATATCCGTCTCAGCCGAGCGTCACAGTGGAACACAATTAGCACTTCTCATGTGGATCTTGATGTTCACCATCTGGATGAACACGCTGACCTGAGAGACTCTGTCTGAAGGCAATTAATAACATTAATAACATTCACTCCTGCAGCTGCAATCAAAACTACAGCCAGAAAATGTGTCATGTATACAAGTGCACAACCACTGAATATACTCTTGTCAAAACGAAATGTCTGTTTAACAATTATTTGATCTTGTTTATCTGTCTGAGAGACTATGGACACTTGGATCCGCCACTGAATAAAACATTATAAAAGATAATTGCAACTTTTTATCTTTAAATTGCGACTTTATATCATACAATTCTGACTTTATAACTTGCAATTGCGACTTTATAACACGCAATTCTGACTTTATATCTCGCAATTCTGACTTTATAACACGCAATTCTGACTTTATATCTCGCAATTCTGACTTTATAACACGCAATTCTGACTTTATAACACGCAATTCTGACTTTATATCACGCAATTCTGACTTTATAACACGCAATTCTGACTTTATATCTCGCAATTCTGACTTTATAACACGCAATTCTGACTTTATAACACGCAATTCTGACTTTATATCTCGCAATTCTGACTTTATAACACGCAATTCTGACTTTATAACACGCAATTCTGACTTTATATCTCGCAATTCTGACTTTATAACACGCAATTCTGACTTTATAACACGCAATTCTGACTTTATATCACGCAATTCTGACTTTATAACACGCAATTCTGACTTTATATCTCGCAATTCTGACTTTATAACACGCAATTCTGACTTTATAACACGCAATTCTGACTTTATATCTCGCAATTCTGACTTTATAACACGCAATTCTGACTTTATAACACGCAATTCTGACTTTATATCACGCAATTCTGACTTTATAACACGCAATTCTGACTTTATAACACGCAATTCTGACTTTATAACACGCAATTCTGACTTTATATCTCGCAATTCTGACTTTATAACACGCAATTCTGACTTTATAACACGCAATTCTGACTTTATATCACGCAATTCTGACTTTATATCCCGCAATTCTGACTTTATAACACGCAATTCTGACTTTATATCTCGCAATTCTGACTTTATAACACGCAATTCTGACTTTATAACACGCAATTCTGACTTTATATCTCGCAATTCTGACTTTATAACACGCAATTGCGACTTTATATCCCGCAATTCTGACTTTATAACACGCAATTCTGACTTTATAACACGCAATTCTGACTATATCTCGCAATTCTGACTTTATATCTCGCAATTCTGACTTTATAACACGCAATTCTGACTTTATATCTCGCAATTCTGACTTTATAACACGCAATTCTGACTTTATAACACGCAATTCTGACTATATCTCGCAATTCTGACTTTATATCTCGCAATTCTGACTTTATATCCCGCAATTCTGACTTTATATCTCGCAATTCTGACTTTATGTCTCGCAATTCTGACTTTATAACACGCAATTCTGACTTTATATCTCGCAATTCTGACTTTATATCACGCAATTCTGACTTTATAACTCGCAATTCTGACTTTATAACACGCAATTCTGACTTTATATCTCGCAATTCTGACTTTATATCACGCAATTCTGACTTTATAACTCGCAATTCTGACTTTATAACACGCAATTCTGACTTTATATCTCGCAATTCTGACTTTATATCACGCAATTCTGACTTTATAACTCGCAATTCTGACTTTATATCTCGCAATTCTGACTTTATGTCTCGCAATTCTGACTTTATAACACGCAATTCTGACTTTATATCTCGCAATTCTGACTTTATATCTCGCAATTCTGACTTTATAACACGCAATTCTGACTTTATATCTCGCAATTCTGACTTTATAACACGCAATTGCGACTTTATATCCCGCAATTCTGACTATATCTCGCAATTCTGACTTTATATCCCGCAATTCTGACTTTATATCTCGCAATTCTGACTTTATGTCTCGCAATTCTGACTTTATAACACGCAATTCTGACTTTATAACACGCAATTCTGACTTTATATCCCGCAATTCTGACTTTATAACACGCAATTCTGACTTTTTATCCCGCAATTCTGACTTTATAACACGCAATTCTGACTTTATATCTCGCAATTCTGACTTTATATCTCGCAATTCTGACTTTATATCCCGCAATTCTGACTTTATAACACGCAATTCTGACTTTATATCTCACAATTCTGACTTTATATCACGCAATTCTGACTTTATATCTCACAATTCTGACTTTATATCACGCAATTCTGACTTTATAACACGCAATTGCGACTTTATATCACGCAATTCTGACTTTATATCTCGCAATTCTGACTTTATTCACACAATTCTGACTTTATATCACGCAATTCTGACTTTATATCTCTCAATTCTGACTTTATAACGCGCAATTGCGACTTTATATCTCGCAATTCTGACTTTATAACACGCAATTGCGACTTTATATCCCACAATTCTGACTTTATATCTCGCAATTCTGACTTTATAATGTGCAATTGTGACTTTATATCTCACAATTCTGACTTTATAACACGCAATTGCGACTTTATATCCCACAATTCTGACTTTATAACACCCAATTGCGACTTTATATCCCACAATTCTGACTTTATATCCTGCAATTCTGACTTTATAATGTGCAATTCTGACTTTATATCTCTCAATTCTGACTTTATAACGCGCAATTGCGACTTTATATCTCGCAATTCTGACTTTATAACACGCAATTGCGACTTTATATCCCACAATTCTGACTTTATATCTCGCAATTCTGACTTTATATCCCACAATTCTGACTTTATATCTCGCAATTCTGACTTTATATCCCACAATTCTGACTTTATAACACCCAATTGCGACTTTATATCCCACAATTCTGACTTTATATCCTGCAATTCTGACTTTATAATGTGCAATTGTGACTTTATATCTCACAATTCTGACTTTATAACACGCAATTGCGACTTTATATCTCACAATTCTGACTTTATATACCTCAATTCTGACTTTATAACGTGCAATTGCGACTTTATATCCCGCAATTCTGACTTTATAACACGCAATTCCGACTTTATATCCTGCAATTCTGACTTTATAATGTGCAATTGCGACTTTATATCTCACAATTCTGACTTTATAACGTGCAATTGCGACTTTATATCCCGCAATTCTGACTTTATAACACGCAATTCTGACTTTATAACACGCAATTGTGAGATAAAAAGTCGCAATTACCTTTTTTATTTTTCATTCTGTGGCGGAAACAAGCTTCTATAAGAGACTGCATGACCTTTAAACCTTCAAGCTTTTAAAAAATACTTCAAACTTTCTCAAAGCCAAGACAGCAAAGTTAGTCTACAAGCTTTACTAGAGTAGATTACAGGACTCTCACTGGCGTCTTCCTCCGATGAGAGATGCATGTCAATCTGCTAATCGTGTAACTTTCTAAGACGTTCTCTGCCACGGTCACCGTGTGCTGACCTCAATCCCTACAGGTCAATGGCTTTGAGCAGGACACATCTATTCTTAGACACTCAAAGACAAGCGGTCAGTGCAGGAGTTTGTTCTCGGGACCATCTCAGACCTCCAGAACTCTCCCACAAACAAACAGGCTGCAGTTCAGTTTACTGACACATGATAATACACTTTACCTTAAGACAAGGTTAGTGTCATTGCTCTTCGCCTCTATAAGCGTGCTTCATCTCTACGGTTTATTAATCTGAAGCTCATGAAAGTTTGATCATATGGCAGCTGTACTCTGCGGGCGAGTCCTTGGACGGGTGTCAGATCCACGGGACACTATTGTTCTTCTCGGAGAGACCAGAGAGAAACCAAACAGAATCTACAGGATCTGTGCATGAGGATGGCAACAGCTCATGTTCAAATCAATTATTATATTATATTATATTATAAATACAAGTCAATTATATTGGTACTGTAACTGGATTTTTTTATATATATAAATATAAAATTATGATTATAAAATATTTAATATAAAATGTATGTTTTTTTATATTATATTATTGTGTATAAGTCATTAATATTGGTACTGTAACTGAATATTTTTAATATAAATATAAAATGATTATTATAAAATATATATGTATTATTATATTATATTATATTATATTATATTATATTATATTATATTATATTATACAAGTCAATTATATTGGTACTGTAACTTGATGTTTTTTAATATAAATATAAAATTATGATTATAAAATATTTAATATAAAATGTATGTTTTTTTATATTATATTATTGTGTATAAGTCATTAATATTGGTACTGTAACTGAATCTTTTTTATATAAATATAAAATTATTATAAAATATATATGTATTATTATATTATATTATATTATATTATATATACAAGTCAATTATATTGGTATTGTAACTGAATCTTTTTTATATAAATATAAAATGATTATTATAAAATATATATGTATTATTATATTATATTATATTATATTATATTATATTATATATACAAGTCAGTAATATTGGTACTGTAACTGGATGTTTTTTAATATAAATATAAAATTATTATTATAAAATATTTAATATAAAATGTATGTATTTCTATATTATATTATTGTGTATAAGTCAGTAATATTGGTACTGTAACTGAATATTTTTTAATACAAATATAAAATTATTATTATAAAATATATATGTATTATTATATTATATTATATTACATTATATTAGTGTGTATAATTCAATCATATTGGAACTGTAATGGGATTTTTTTTATATAAATGTAAAATTATTCTAAAATATATCATATTAAATCTATGTATTATCATATTAATTGTATTATATTAAAATGACGCTGCAACTTTGTAATATGAAATATATAATTAAAAATTAATGTCTGTATACACACACACATACATTTTAAATTATATATGTTTTTACATTTACATTAATAATAAATATATATGCTAATTTAATATTGAATAAGCAACAGTTTTGTACAATAAATGTGAATGGTTTGAAATGCTCAAACATCCTGAATTCTATGATGCACATTGACAGAAACTCCAGATTAATGAGCGGAGCATGTGCACACACACACACACACACACACACACACACACACTGTCCACCTGTCCAATTATTCCACCATATGTCCTTTAATGTCGTCATGGTGACCATCGTCTCCATGTGATCACTGGGCCAGTGTCATGTAAATGAGTAGTGTGATTGGATCAGCAGTCGTCTTGTAAGGGTGTGTGTCGAGGGGTCAAGAGGTCACATCGAGGACCAGCTCAACAATAGCTGATGTATTAAAAGCCTGAAAGAGCGTTTAGGAGAGCGACCTGACGCAGGGCAAAGGTAAAAGCACTGATTTATGTTTATTACAGAGAGAGGACTCACTGATGAACAGCTGCGGGCCACATGATGTTCAGAATCATCTCTTCAATCTGTTCGACTTCAAACGTTTGTTGTTGAAGTCAAGTGAAGATGAGGAACTGAGAGCATATGAGCTGGTGCTGAAATGATTACTCAATATTTGAGATTCTGCACCAGATATGACATAATCAAAGAATCTGTTGGAGAGTCCTTGAGGGAAATCTGCTTTAGTGATGACAGAATCAGGGCAGACGCCAGTCACACTGGAACTGGAGTCGCTCAATATACATTTTAGATTATTAGAAAATATATGTCACATTGACAACTGGAAGTTTTTAATATAAAATATATTATAGAAAATGAATATTATATTATATTATATTACATTATAAACTAAATGGATTTTTTATATAAATTTAAAATTATTATAAAATATAAAACATCAAATTATAATATAATATAATATAATATCATATAATATAATATATATAATATAATATAATATAATATAATATAATATAATATAATATAATATAATATAATATAATATCATATATCATATAATATAATATGAACTGTTACTGGAATTTTTTATATAAATTTAAAATGATTGTAAAATATATAACATCAAATTATTATATTATTATATTATATTATAAACTAACTGGATTTTTTTATATAAATTTTAAATTATTATAAAATATAAAACATCAAATTATAATATAATATAATACAATATAATATAATATAATACAATATAATATAATATAATATAATATGAACTGTTACTGGATTTTTTTATATAAATTTAAAATGATAAAATATATAACATCAAATTATTATATTCTTATATTATATTATATTATATTATATTATATTATATTATATTATATTATATTATATTATATTATATTATAAACTAACTGGATTTTTTTTATATAAATTTAAAATGATAAAATATATAACATGAAATTATAATATAATATAATATAATATAATATAATATAATATAATATAATATGAACTGTTACTGGAATTTTTTATATAAATATATAACATCAAATTATTATTATATTATATTATATTATATTACATTATATTATATTATATTATATTATATTATATTATATTATATTATATTATATTATATTATATTATATTATATTATATTATATTATAACTGGAACCTTTCAATATAAAATATATATTTCAAATACAATTCTTAATATATTAAATTAGATTATTGTGTAGAAGTGTATCACATTTGAATTGTAACTGGAATATAAATTCCAATTAAATATAATTTTAAATGATTATAAAATAAATCATATTTATTTTTTATTAATATTATATAATATATATAGGTTTGTAATGTTATGTTATGTTATGTTTTGTTTTGTTTTGTTTTGTTTTGTTTTGTTATTATGTTTTGTTATGTTATGTTATGTTTTGTTATGTTTTGTTATTATGTTATGTTATGTTATATTTTGTTATGTTATGTTATATTTTGTTATGTTATGTTATGTTATGTTATGTTATGTTTTGTTATGTTATGTTATATTTTGTTATGTTATGTTATGTTATGTTATGTTTTGTTATGTTTTGTTATTATGTTATGTTATGTTATGTTATATTTTGTTATGTTATGTTATGTTATGTTATGTTATGTTATGTTATGTTATGTTATGTTATGTTATGTTATGAAGTGAATAGGAGGAACTGAGCTAATATGATCTGCAGAACAGGTGTTGAAATGATTCATAAATATCTGGGATTGTCATAATGTCATAATCGAAGAATCCGTTGGAGTGTCCAGCAAAGATCTGGAAAAACTCCTTTCGTGACAGAATCAGGGCGAAGTGAACCTGAGCGGGGAAGATCTCATTACCTCACACACGAACAACGACTCCATGAACATCAGCAGAATCACACGTCAAACACACTTACACCACACACACTGTTATAGCAGGCCGGCCAATCAGAAGCCACGATTCAGAGACGATCTCTGTCACACACACACTCATTAGGTCATTCGGGGTGTCAGCTATAGTAAATGTGTGTGTCTGTCCTGTAAATATTGCCTCCATATTTGGGGGTCAAACTTCCAGAAAGACGTTTTGTTAAACAGCATAAATCATACAGGAGACACATTACTAGGCCTCCAGTATCTGGATCTTTTTTTAGCTCAAGTCAGAATCTATAACATTAACACTCTCTAAACGTGAGCAATATGATTATTTGCAGCGTAATCTCATTATATAACATGCATTTTCATTTACACCTACACACATCATGTGAACCGATCATGTTAAAGGGAAAGCGAAGATTTTTTTTTTTTTTTTTTTTTTTTGTTCATAGAGTGAAAGTCAATGAGCTCAATGTTGCTTTGACTTTCATTGCATGGATCAAATCAGTCGAATCATCCTTTAAAACATATTCTTTTGTGTTCTGCAGGTTTTGAATGAAATGAGGGTTAATAAATAATGAGAGAATGATCATTTTTGTGCGAACGATCCCTTTAATGCCACATTCACTGGTGAAGTGTTGGGTAAAAAAGCACTCATATAAACGCAGAGCATTGTAATAATGGCACAGATGGACGTCGCTGCTTTTCTCACAGATATCATTTGTGGTGAACGCCTCTTTACCGCACAGACCACCCGAGACCTTGAGAATAAGGGACGTGACCAGAGAAACCAGATACTGGCGTGAGATGTTAGTACCAGCTCAAATTTAGCCAGTGCATGTGCAGCGTTATAAGTCAAAGGCTCCTTTTTCACAATTATGTGTGTTTATCGAGGAACTATTGTATTTCACGCACCAAGCAGGACTGAAGAGCTGGCAAACTGAACCAGCATCAACAGCATCCGTTTCCAGTGACACAGAAGATCCTGCCATCAGGAGAGCTCAGCGATAGTGTGTGAACTAACAGTCAAACACACGGCTGTTCTTACTGATCATCTGCCGTTATAGTGTGTGTCCTGTTTAAAGGGGTGGTTGATTGTGATTTGACTTTTCTAACTGTAGTTAGTGTGTAATGTTGCTGTTTGAGCATAAACAACATCTGCGAAGTTACAGCGCTCAAAGCTCAAAGCAAAGGGAGATATTTGCTTTTAAAGAAATGGCTTTTTAAGGACTACAACAAACGGCTGGTAGAGTCTACACCACATTCCTCCCGGGTTAGTGACATCACCAACCCTAAAATTTACATAAACCCCGCCCCCTGAACACGATTTATAGATTATCATGAGAGAATATGCTAATCAATGACTAGAAGATAACTACACATCAGCTTCATAAATTCATCAACTCTCCATTCAGAAATGTCCTGTTGCTTCTACATGTTGTCTCTTCTTCTTGAGTCTCTCCATCATTGTCTGACTCCGGTTTGAACATAAAAGCCTAAAAGTTTTTGAAATGTTCAGTGCATGTGTGTGTGAGGTAAAAAGACACAAGCTGTTGTAGCTCCGCCCCCTGTGTGCCGGGAGCAGCAGCTCATTTGCATTTAAAGGAACAGACACAAAACGGTGTGTTTTTGCTCACCCTCAAAAAGTGACAATTTTAACATGCTATATAACAATATCTGTGGGGTATTTTGAGCTAAAGCTTCACACACACACTCTGGGGACATCAGAGACTTATTTTATATCGTGTGAAAAGGGGCATTATACCACCCCTTTAATGCAGCTCAGGCTTGTGGGAATGCATGTGAAATGAGATTACGTCGCTTCTTGCACGTTTCGTGACGCTTTCAGAGTGAAATGTGCAGTGAGTGGCATTAAAAGCATGATCAGTTTATCCGAAACAGATGAATGTGAGTCTGGCAGTGTTTTATTAAGTTGGCTGTTGTACATTCGCAACAGTTCGGAATTGAAATGTGGTTTGCGCTGAATGTTAATGCTCACGTTTGAAAATAACGCAGCACCGACCGATAGAGAAGACAAAAGCAAACCTGATATAAAAACACTGAATTTGCTGAAGCAACGCGTCATTTTATCGGCTTCGAGAGAGTTTACTACGCCAGAAAACACACACGTGATGCGAACCTTAAAAGGTGTTCGTTCACAAACCATGCACTGGGAAACGTGTTTTGAGCTCATAACAGTGTTGTGCAAGAAACTGCATGAAAATAAATGTTTTTAATCAATAATCTGCCGCTAGAATCATAATTTTATAGAAAATGAATAAAAGTTATAGTGTTTTACTGCCTCTAGTGTTTATTTCGGCTGGAAACTGCAGTGAATTGTATGTATGTGTGTGTTTAGTGGTATTTCGCACGGAAGCATGTTTTCCCAGTGAGTGTCCAGTGGATGACTGCGACTGCACTTCTTCAGCATTAGGAGCCGTATGTGTTTCTGCTTTATTGAAAGCCCTGAAAACTATATATTAGTCTTGCCAAAGACTGCAAATGAATATAAACGCAGCCTCGCCTGGACACCCGATCAATACTGGCTCACAGATGAGTGTGTGTGTGTGTGTGTGTGGAGAAGCTGTGCTCGAGGAGTGTGTTTTAGGCCTGGATCACACACTGTTCTCGAGAAGCACGTCCAGCTCCACCGTCAAGGCTTTAATTCAGCAAATCTGCCGGCTGGAGACTTCATGAGCGTGTGTGTGTGTGTGTGTGTGTGTGTTTATCTCTGGCCGACAACATGTCAGTGCTTTCCTTACAGGCCAGAGCGAATCCACCACTGAAATCATAACCAGACATGCTTCACACTCACATTTATTTGCACATATTTGCCTGTTGCAATTATCGTGGTTATTCGATCGAATCTCAATCATTAGATTGTGTAGTTTAAATTTCAATCACACTGTGCCATCCAAAATTATATGCAGTTATATTATATTATAAATAACTAATTAAATAAATATTGATAAATAACACAGCATTAAATCATATGGGCCTATTTTTACTGAAATTTTTATAATTATATTAAATACGATTACAAGTAAAAAAAAAAAAATAGGCTTACACTGGAAGTGTCATGAACAAAATTGAATAAAATCATTAATTGCAATTATTTGTATGACAGTTAATCATTACACAAGCAATTAGTCAAAGAACCAAAAATATTTACTCTGCAAAAAGTGATTTTCCCACATCCAAACATTCTTAAATCAAGATACATTTACTGGAGAAGAAAATGATAAGATATAAAGTCTTGTTTTGTGAGTTTAAGGGGACATATCATAAAAATCAGACTTTTCCAGTGTGTAGGTGCTATAATCGGTGCTTCTGAAACCCAGTAACTGTGTTCTGGTGAGCCTTTCACACGTTTACACACACCAGCCGACATTTGGTTTCGCGAGCGACAACAGAGACCAGTTCTAACGCAATGATAAAGATCCAGCAGAGCCTGAAACTGTTCTGTGGTTGAGCACAGACGAGCACTGAACACTATTGACCAGAACATGTCACCGCTGTCTTATAAACACCTCAGGAACTGTGGACACTTGTGGAGAAGTTCAACATGATGATGAGATGATCAGTGTAACTCCACAACAACTACACAAATGTCTCCACTAACATTCAGAAACTCTTCCTGAGTATCTCCGTAAGGCTGCACTCGCTACTGGTTATTCTGGGATTCTGGATGAGTGAGATTGGCCTGTTTTGTTATTGCCGGAGTTTCTGAAGCTCCGCCCTCTTCTGAACGGAGGCGGAGCTAAAGCTCATTTGCATTTAAAGGGACACACACAAAAACGGGGCATTTTTGACAAGCTTTAATAAATGATCTGGGGATTTTGAGCTGAAATATCACACACACATTCTGGGGACACCATAGATTTATATTACATCTTGTGAAAAGGGGCATAATATGTCACATTTAAACACAAATATCTTCCAATGGGGTCAGAAAATTGATGTTGATATTGTTTTCCTTCACAAATTAGTTTATTTTTCTGACCCCACTGGCAGATTTTTGTTTGTTTTAAGCATAAACTGACTTCATTTTAATACATTATTATTATTATTTCAAAAACATGATGTCATTTTGCTTGAAAACAAAAACAAAAACCCATCTGCTACATGTATTTGTCAAACATATTTTTTTTCCTGTGGAATGCAAAAGAAGACATTTAAAAATAAAAAGTCTCAGTGCAATGAAAGTCAATGGGGTCCAAACCCTCCTTTTGCATTCAGAAGAAAGAGAGTAAGTCATGCTGGTTTAAAGTAAATAAATGATGCCAGAACGTTCATTTTTTTGTTTGAACTATTGCTCTAAGGTTCATGTCAGATATTGACGATTATCCAAACAGCTTGTCTTAAATGGTGGTCGATGGAGAAGCGTGTTGTGTGTGTGTGTGTGTGTGTGTGTGTGTGTGTGTGTTATGACATCGACCTTGCTAATCAGAGATGACCCTTCGGACATCGCTATGCTAATGTGTTGACTCCAGCAATTTATTCACGGCTATTTTTGCGAGTCCAGTGCGGTCCTGAACCCGAGGGCTCAGATGCTGGAGTTCAGCCTGACACAGACAGGTCGTACGAGGCTTGTTTATGTGTGTGTTTTCGAGCTATTGACTCATCTCACTCCTGACTCAGTCTCCTTCAGCTGTCAAAACACAAATCTAACTCGTCCCACAACATGGATGAAACTGGAGTGACCGCATTTCTGTTGCTAACTTCCAACATCCGGGAATCTATAGATCCACTTAAGGCTGATGGATGATCCTTAGAGTGTGTGCGTGTGTGTGTGTGAGAGAGCACATGATCACTGACACCAGATCAAGAGGAGGAGGATCTCTGACGGGTCACACACACTATATCCAGTTTCCAGAATCCACATTTAGAAGTCGCTGGCTCGGAGCCGATGGAGGCTTCCACTAATCCCGACGTTTCAGCACTCGCTCGGTTCACTGGACAGATGATGAAGACACACTCATGCAGATTCATACGCAGTGTCCATAAACACCCAACAGGAGGTGAACTTTAAAAAGTATAAAGTATGCACGCGTGTTTTGATCCGCAGCATGAGATGCGTTACAAACACTGCCTTTAAAAGAGTCTCTTCTGCTCACCAAGCAGATTTATTCGATCAAAAATACAGTAAAAATTTTGAAATATTATTATAATGTAAATCATCTGTTTTCTATGTGAATATACAGTAAAGTGTAATTTATTCCTGTGATCAAAGCTGAATTTTCAGCATCATTACTCCAGTCTTCAGTGTCACATGATCCTTCACAAATCACTCTAATATGATGATTTGATGCTGAAGAAACATTTATGATTATTATCAGTGTTGAAAATAGTTGCTGCTTCATATTTTTGTGGAAACTGTGATGCACTACTACACAACGTTCAAAAGTTTAGGGTAAATAATAATAATAATAAAAAGGACAGAAATTAATCATTTTATTAATCAAGGATGCATTAAATTGATCAAAAGTACTTGACATAATGTTACAAAAGATTCTATTTTAAATAAAGGCTGTTCTTTTGAACTTTCTATACATTAAAGAATCCTGAAAAATAACATGTATCACAGTTTCCACACACACACACACACACAAAATCTGAAGCAGCACAACTGTTTTCAACACGATAATAATAAGAACCATTTTTAATTATCGACCACCAATAATAATAACTAAGCAAATTCGACATCACAGGAATAAATGACATTTTAAAATGTAATCGAATAGAAAGCACTTATTTGAAATTGTAATAATATTACTGTTTTACTGTATTTTTGATCAAATAAATGCAGCCTTGGTGCAAAAACATAAAAAATCCTGCAAACAAGAGCTTCGTCTGCTTGAAACTTCAAACACTCGTTAAACAAGGCCTGATGTTAGCATTAGCTTTAGCATCGTCTCTCCCATAGACAGTATAGCCTAAGAAGAGTTAAACAAGGCCTGATGTTAGCATTAGCTTTAGCATCGTCTCTCCCATAGACAGTATAAGGTCTCTCCACCGTAACTAGCCAGGGGTGCGTTTCCCGAAAGCATCGTTGGCCAACTATGGTCGCAAGTTCATCGCAATGTCCATTGAACTCTATTGGTAACGACGGAACTTGCGACCATAGTTGGCCAACGATGCTTTCGGGAAACGCACCCCAGATCTCTGAACAATCGCTTCTGTCCGCGATGTCCTGATGAGAGATTTGATGACATGGACATTTATAGAGTCAAAGGAAATGAAAATTAATTTGCATTCTGCTTTGTTATCATATGTCGTGCTCTTCTAAAAATAATAATTTTATTCTCTATACTGGAGATATTGTAGATTGACATTTAGCCTATTATTTTTTTTTTGTTAAAATAACTGAATGGTTGACATGAAATACTAAGTGAATGAATAGGTAGGCTATGGCTACTACCGAATAAACTTGTCATGACCTGCGATGTGACATGCTGTAACTGAACATTTCTCCCAAATCGTTAGCCTCATAGCATAATTGCCTAAGTAATATTTAAAAAAAAAAGACTTACCGGCAGTTATGCTATGAGGCTAACGAAATGTTAAATAATGATAAGAATTACCATTAATAGTATAAATATTTAATGCCATCATAAAAGTTGCATGCACATAATAATAATGACTATAACAATAATAATAAATGATAATATATTAATAATTTACAAGTATAAATATTCAATGGCATGATAAAAGGCGTATGCACATAATAAATATAATAATAATAATATATTAATAATTTACAAGTATAAATATTTAATGACATCATTAAAGGTGCATGCACATAATAATAATAATAATAATATGCATGTAGTTTTTATGACTTAACTGAGCAACTGCATGAAATATTTTTACTTTTAAATATCAATCTGGGTTACACTATTTTAAGGTGACATAGTTACACTGTACTTACTCAAATAAATACTGAGTGATATTAATTAACGACATGCACTTACTATAGAGTTACGGTTAGGGTTTGGTTCAGGGTTAGTTACTTTAAAATAAAGTGTTAGCTTAATTTGTCACTGCAGAATTATTTATAATTAGTGAAGGCAAAACGGTGAATACAAATGAAGAAAAATATAAAGACACAGAGACCAATTGCAGGACCTAAAATTGACCATTTGCTTATGCATTCATTTACATTTCTTGATTTTGAAGGTAAGAAAAAGTCCTTAGACGATTTTCACCTCATCTACCCAATTATTAGAAGAATGTCTCTTTACACGTGAGAATCCGACATCAGACAGAAATGAAAGTGTCACCAGAAAAGATGCAAAGATGTATTTCCTGATCAATAATTCTACTCAATCTCTCACAGCCAATCACAGGCTCAGCTTCGGTCACTCATAGCCAATCACAGGCTCAGCTTCGGTCACTCATAGCCAATCACAGGCTCAGCTTTAGTCACTCATAGCCAATCACAGGCTCATCTTCGGTCACTCAGAGCCAATCACAGGCTCAGCTTCGGTCACTCAGAGCCAATCACAGGCTCATCTTCGGTCACTCATAGCCAATCACAGGCTCCGCTTCGGTCACTCACAGCCAATCACAGGCTCAGCTTCGGTCACTCAGAGCCAATCACAGGCTCATCTTCGGTCACTCACAGCCAATCACAGGCTCATCTTCGGTCACTCAGAGCCAATCACAGGCTCATCTTCGGTCACTCAGAGCCAATCACAGGCTCTGCTTTAGTCACTCATAGCCAATCACAGGCTCAGCTTCGGTCACTCAGAGCCAATCACAGGCTCATCTTCGGTCACTCAGAGCCAATCACAGGCTCCGCTTTAGTCACTCATAGCCAATCACAGGCTCAGCTTCGGTCACTCAGAGCCAATCACAGGCTCAGCTTCGGTCACTCATAGCCAATCACAGGCTCAGCTTCGGTCACTCAGAGCCAATCACAGGCTCATCTTCGGTCACTCATAGCCAATCACAGGCTCCGCTTCGGTCACTCACAGCCAATCACAGGCTCATCTTCGGTCACTCACAGCCAATCACAGGCTCAGCTTCGGTCACTCAGAGCCAATCACAGGCTCATCTTCGGTCACTCACAGCCAATCACAGGCTCAGCTTCGGTCACTCAGAGCCAATCACAGGCTCATCTTCGGTCACTCAGAGCCAATCACAGGCTCCGCTTCGGTCACACTCAGAGCCAATCACAGGCTCAGCTTCAGTCACTCATAGCCAATCACAGGCTCATCTTCGGTCACTCAGAGCCAATCACAGGCTCATCTTCGGTCACTCACAGCCAATCACAGGCTCAGCTTCGGTCACTCAGAGCCAATCACAGGCTCATCTTCGGTCACACTCAGAGCCAATCACAGGCTCAGCTTCAGTCACTCATAGCCAATCACAGGCTCAGCTTCAGTCACTCATAGCCAATCACAGGCTCAGCTTCGGTCACTCAGAGCCAATCACAGGCTCAGCTCTCACAGCCAATCACAGGCTCAGCTTCGGTCACTCACAGCCAATCACAGGCTCAGCTTCGGTCACTCAGAGCCAATCACAGGCTCCGCTTCGGTCACACTCAGAGCCAATCACAGGCTCAGCTTCAGTCACTCATAGCCAATCACAGGCTCAGCTTCAGTCACTCATAGCCAATCACAGGCTCAGCTTCGGTCACTCAGAGCCAATCACAGGCTCAGCTCTCACAGCCAATCACAGGCTCAGCTTCGGTCACTCACAGCCAATCACAGGCTCAGCTTCGGTCACTCAGAGCCAATCACAGGCTCAGCTCTCACAGCCAATCACATGCTCAGCTTCGGTCACTCACAGCCAATCACAGGCTCAGCTTCGGTCACTCAGAGCCAATCACAGGCTCAGCTCTCACAGCCAATCACAGGCTCAGCTTCGGTCACTCAGAGCCAATCACAGGCTCAGCTTCGGTCACTCAGAGCCAATCACAGGCTCAGCTCTCACAGCCAATCACAGGCTCAGCTTCGGTCTCTCACAGCCAATCACAGGCTCAGCTTCAGTCACTCACAGCCAATCACAGGCTCAGCTTCGGTCACTCAGAGCCAATCACAGGCTCAGCTCTCACAGCCAATCACAGGCTCAGCTTCGGTCACTCACAGCCAATCACAGGCTAAGCTTCAGTCACTCATTAACAACAGAAGGCGGCAGTGGGAATCTGGGAAAGTGTTGACTGACAGGTCTGCTCCTCTGGGATGTTGCATTATGTAACGCATCTTAATCCTAATAATGCCAATATCTCCCGTCTCATTCCCAGGAAACAGCAGCTCGTCTCCAAGCGATCCCGCACAGATGAGCCGAGGCTGGAAGAGTGTCAGATCTGGCTTTATTAGTTTGGCACAGTCATATTTCTGAATCTCCCACAGCTGACAGACGAGCAGCTCCACTTCAAGAGATTCCAGTTCCTCTTCTTTCTATTCTATTCATCAGAGAGTTCCTGAAAAATCAGTTTCCACAAAAATCTGAACTGTTTTTTAACACTGATAATAATCATAAATGTTTCTTGAGCATCAAATCCTCATATTAGAGTGATTTGTGAAGGATCATGTGACACTGAAGACTGGAGTAATGATGCTGAACATTCAGCTTTGATCACAGGAATAAATTACACTTTACTGTATATTCACATAGAGAACAGATGATTTACATTACAATAATATTTCAGAATTTTTACTGTATTTTTGATCAAATAAATGCATCTTTGATGAGCAGAAGAGACTCTTTTAATAACATAATACAATGCAGTTATTCCAGAACAGTAGTGTAAGCATGGACTTTTTGTTTTAATCACAGTATAATCAACGTGTGAGAGTTTGAAAGGCTTTATAACCGGATTGACAACTGATAAATCAACCAATCAAATATATAAACTCATGGTGTGTTCTGAGCCTCAGGGATCCTGAAGTGACTCCGGGAACATCCCTGGATACGCCAGCTGGACGAGTTACATAAGATCCCAGAGAAGAACAGATCAGGAGAGGTGGGGAACGCGGGATCAGGTTATGAATGTTTGATGAGCTCCACCCCTTATGCAAATGAACCATGGTTTTATTACAGTAAAAGTGTAGTTTTTTTGGTAACACTCTACAATAAGGTTCATTAGTGAACATTAGTTAATGTATTAATGAACTAACCATGAGCAATACATTTGCTAATGTATTTATTCATCTTTGTTAATGTTAGTTAATAATAATCCAGCTGTTCATTGCTTGTTCATGTTAGTTCACAGTGCATTAACTAATGTTAACTAATACAACCTTTGATTTTAATAACATATTAGTAAATGTTGAAATTAATATGAACTAAGATTAATAAATGCTGTACTATTGTTCATTCTTAGTTCATGTTAACTAAGGTAGTTACTCTCTCTCTCTATTGGTTATTGGATTGGGGGGGGGGGACAATTCTTATTTTTTTATGGAATATTGCAGTGATTATCATTAATGATTTATCGGTGCACATCATTATTGTGTTAATAATCTCGAATCAGAATCAGTTCCTCTTGCAGCATCTCTTCTCTTCTCTGATGATGTGGGTGGGGCTATAACCTGTCACTCACATTAGATCAGCCAATAGCAAACCACAACCATCCAATCAATTCCACACAGACACAATCAAGCCCCGCCCACATTTGTTCTTGTTCCAGAAGTGTTTCACTCGGATATACAGGACTATAGAGGAGAAACGACTAGCGCAACTTCACTTTCATCCCGACTTTAACCAGAGCTCGGCTCAAAAACTTTCACCTAATCTGGTGTTTCAGGTCAAAAAATGACCATCTCTCATCATGATTTATTATCACCAAATTTTGGATTCAATCTTTTTGTTTACTACTTTTTGTTTTCTGTCAATTAGCACAGGTTTTGTATTTATTTTTGGACCTGAATGATCGCAGGCCTCGTTGATCTGAGCTCATGCACCTCAGTGAGTAACAACATACGAGAGATTTATATGCAATTCTCTTATTTTTATAAGCTGGTCATTTTTGGCCAAGAACACCATGAGTGTAAGAAGGTGGGGGGAAATATGCAAAAAAGTAAAAAAAATTAATAAAACAAAGTTGTTGAGAGCAAAATCTGAAGTTTTTAGTCCATTTCAATAACATTTTCAGGAAGAATAAAATCTTATCCAGAAGCCAGTTGAATAAACTTAGCCACTATGTTAAGACTTTGTCTTAAAGTCCCCCTTAAAGTCAATAATTGTATCCCTTAAAACTCATCTTTGATCACCAAAATGACATATTTAAACAACAAAAAAAAATTATTCATGCCTTAAAGCTAATGTATTATGCCCCTTTTCACAAGATGTAAATTTACGCTATGGTGTCCCCAGAATGTGTCTGTAACATTTCAGCTCAAAATATCCCCCAGATTAATTATTATATCTTGTCAAATTTGCCCCTTTTTGGGTGAGAGCAAAAACGCCCCGTTTTTGTGTGTCCCTTTAAATGCAAATGAGCTTTAGCTCCGCCTCCGTTCAGAAGAGGGCGGAGCTTCAGAAACTCCGGCAATAACAAAACAGGCCAATCTCACTCATCCAGAATCCCAGAATAACCAGTAGCGAGTGCAGCCTTACGGAGAGACTCAGGAAGAGTTTCTGAATGTTAGTGGAGACATTTCTGTAGTTGTTGTGGAGTTACATTGATCATCTCATCATCATGTTGAACTTCTCCACAAGTGTCCACAGTTCCTGAGGTGTTTATAAGACAGCGGTGACATGTTCTGGTCAATAGTGTTCAGTGCTCGTCTGTGCTCAACCACAGAACAGTTTCAGGCTTTGCTGGATCTTTATCATTGCGTTAGAACTGGTCTCTGTTGTCGCTCGTGAAACCAAATGTCGGCTGGTGTGTGCAAATGTGAGAAAGACTCACCAGAACACAGTTACTGGGTTTCACTTTTCACATTTTCTGGGTTTCAGAAGCACCGATTATAGCACTTACACACGGGAAAAGTCAGATTTTTATGATATGTCCCCATTAAAATATATTGAGTGTAACTCGACACCCTTGCCTCATTTAATATTCGCGGTTCTATGAATATGCAAATGAGCCCCGCCTCCACTCACTCACTCAGCTCAGAGATCCACTGGTTGACGATCACACGTTGATCTGATTGGTTACAAGGTAGTTTGTGACGTCAGAAACACCAAAAAAAGCTTTCAAAGCGTGTTTTTGGTTCACTGCAGTTTTAAGGAGGAAATACTCAGCAATGGTGTCGACTTATGAACTTACACATGCTTTGACAAAGCATATTAAAAACACCACATAGACACATAAACAACATTAAAAGACTTGATTACTTTTAACTACTTTAAAAACTAGTTTGACCAAAGGTAATGAGTCTCTTCTGATTCAAATGAGGCTGATCTACCTTTTTATGCAACTGATTTGAACAAGTCTTGAAGAAAAAAATGCAAGTTAAACGCCTCATAAGTACTAGATCAGTTGAGTTCAGAGCTTCCCTCAGTCACTGAATGCCTGAGTGCTGATTCAGAAGTTCAATAGAGAGTGTGTGTGTCAGAACATGTACTGTTTGTACTCAGCCATCAGCCAATCACAGAAGGGGGAGGAGCAGCTCTTCCTCACTGAATGTCATTTGAAAGGCAGTAATTCAGTGACTCTCTGCTGCCCTCCTGTGGCGAGAACCACACACTCACAACACTGTGACACAGAGTTCATCAACTGGCCCATATCGAAGGAACTACAGTAGCCAACATTTGAAGTGGATCAAAGAAACTTCATCAAAGTTGTCCTAAGACAAGAACAAAAAATTTTTTGTTCAAAATTAATGTATAACTTTGATGAAAGGTTTTGCTCCACTTCAAATGTTGACTTCTGTAGAATGTATTTGGACACTACAGGCAAATCAATGTTTTTTTTTTTCAAGCACAGGTCAGTTTTGAGGTCTACGTTTATGGAGTTAATTTCGTGCCATAATTAAACAAACAAATCCAGCATTTTGCAATTTTGCAACAAACTCGATCTGCTTTGCAAAGGAAAACTCGACTCGCAAACTATTTTTTCCCTTTGCAAAGCAGATCGAGTTTGTTTGCAAAATGCTGGATTTGTTTAATTATGGCACAAAATTAACTCCACATACTTTGCTTTCAGACTAGTGAAAGATCATCATCAAAAAAAAAAAAAAAGTGTATTTTATTACACTGCGTATTTGCGTCTGTAGATCTCAATATCAGTGCATCTCTAAAGGCGACGAGTTTGAGTCAGAAATCTCTTCACACACACCAAACTTATGCTTTATTCATATCTATATATTCTGAAGGTTTGTTCATATGTCATTCGCCTGATTTATACAACATTTCATTCCTAAAAAAAACAGGATTTTGATTTATTGATAGTGTGTTAAAAGAGAACCTTTAACTCTAATTTGTCAACAGTTCAGATTTCACTTCTGGAAATGTATACAAAGAAGTGCATATTTAATTAGATAATGCTTCATTTGCATATTTAAACGACATTTCAGAAAACCTGCAATACAAAACAACTGTTTTAAATGTGCAATGCAAGTGTGAACAAAACATTTGAGTCATTCGCTCAGCCGAATCATCCAAAACTAGACTGGCTTTGTGTCCGGAACCGGAATTACAAACATTAATTCTACGAACGAACCTTTACAAAAGAAACTTTCTAGCACAAATGGCTCTTTAAAATGGAGTCAAGACCGCTAGACTTATTTTTCTTTTCTAATGCAATGAAATCCAGACATTAAGTGTCAAAAAAAAAAAGAAAAAGTAAAATATTTGTTTGCATGTTGTGCAGTGAATTATGGGCCATTAGATGCAATGAACAAACAATTTAATGTAATGATTTACTTGATGTTTGCTTTCCTTTATTTATGAATTGCTTTATGGTTTCTTCTCAGTAAAGGACAATCTTGATCTACATTTTATGTGCATCTATAAATCATCCTGTAAATTACACATAATAATAATAACAGTAAAACACAGCAAGTTCCCCAAAAATGTCAGTTTAATAGATTAAGGCTAAGATGAGAAGGATGGACGTATTAAAGGGACACTGGGTAACGCTGATGTCATCATGGGACGGTTCACTCTACCTGTTGCACAAACACACACACACACACACACACACCCCTGCGGTCCTTAAAAAAATAGTGCATAGATCATTGAAGGAACATTTCTGTAGCCGGTAAAGATTGATCCATCCACACTCGATCAATCCGCCTGATTTACATCATCAATCATGTGTAAAAAAAAAAGAATAAAATCAAGCCAAGTCTACGTTTCATATACATATTTGTATTTTTATATATTTATATTCAATGTACAGAGTTACATTCTGAACTGCAAATGCTCGTTCGTAGAAATAAATACTGCGATGGCTATCTCGCGAGGACGAGCGACTGCAAACCCAGCAGAACGGCGGCGCAGCGTCAGCAGATTACAGCCTAAAAGACGCGTACAAAAGTCTCATAAAAATATGCCTTTGTCTCTGCTCGTTTATCTACACATCGCTTTCCTGCAAAAACTGCTCTAGTGTTAAAAAAGACGAGCACAACGTAAAGTTTCTGACATGATCGCGGTGAGAAAATGCTTATTTGTCCATTAACGGGCTCTAAAAATCAACTTTTCTGTGTCCTTTGGTGACATTCATATGAGGATATTGCTTTAGCGCTCGTAGTGCTTTCAATCTGTGAAGCCTTTTCTTCCCACAAACAAAACCGTTTACACCCAACACGAAACCTCAAGATGCAGTGCATTGTGGTCTGTTGTGCTTTCGCCCCAGAAAACACACAGAATCGCTGATTATCATGATTTGCATGAGAGAAATACTATAAGCCAATGCTTGAAACATCTTAAATAAAGCAGAACTGAGTGAGAAAGGTTCACTCCTCATTGGCCATGACCCGGTCACATGATCAAGGTGACGTCACTCCTCATTGGCCATGACCTGCCACACGATCAGGTGACTGCGCTCAGCTTTGGCCAGAAAGGGCTGTAGTTTCAGTGTGGGTTCATCCAGATTTTCTGTGTCTCCTTCATCCCCTACGATTCGAAAGACACGGAGAGAGGAAAAGTGAGTATCATCAGTAGGGCTGGGGTTGAAAATAAGTCTCTGATGTCCCCAGAGTGTGTGTGTGAAGTTTTAGCTCAAAATACCCCACAGATATTTTTTTATAGCATGTTAAAATTGTCACTTTTTGAGGGCGAGCAAGGATGTCTTGAACATCAGCCGGATGTCTTAGTGCAGGCGCTAATGGATCCAAGGCTGTATCTGGTAAATTACCCCACTAATAATGCCCAGAATGGTACCAAACTTCTACAGTAGTATAAATAGGTTCTGTACTCATAAACGAGGCATTGGGAAGTTTGTAAGTACATCGGGAGTTTATTTCAATAACTCTTGCCTGACGGCTAATGCTATCGCTAACCCGGGCGTCGACGTCACTTCAGTGGTTTTGGGAAAAGCACGTAAAAGTCCTGCAGAATGCGATCATAAAGTTAACACTAAGTTGTCAACACTTTGGAAAAAATAATAATTCGTCGTTACACTACATCCTTATGCATCACTTTTACGTGCTTTTCCCAAACCACTGAAGTGACGTCGACGCCCGGGTTAGCGGTAGCATTAGCCGTCAGGCAAGAGTTATTTAAATAAACTCCTGATGTACTTACAAACTTCCCAATGCCTTGTTTTATGAGTACAGAACCTATCTGTGCTACTGTAGAAGTTTAGTGCCATTCTGGGCATTATTAGTGCAGTAATTTACCAGATACATCATAGGATCCATTAGCGCCTGCACTAAACCATCCGGCTGATGTCTCTAAATAAGCTCTAACTTTAATAATGTTCAACCAAGGGGAAAAAAGGCTTCTGGGGGGAGTTTGGCTCGAGGTCATGGTGCAAAGATCCCTAGGTTGATTTTACGCCGAACCGTCCCTTTAAGAAGCCAAATTGACCGGTGAGTGAAAATGTTCATTTCTAACCCTGTCTATATCCGAATCAGATCTGAATCAAAATCACAGGCTTGTGAATGGAAATGTAACGGTGACTCTTGTGTGATCATCAGTAATGCGCCTCACCCATCCTGAAGTCGATGTATCCCTCTCCTCCGCTCATGACCAGCACAGATCTGATCAGATCCGGCGTGGGAGACTCGTCAGCGTTCGCCTCGACACCCGAGCCGGTCGACGAAACCACCTGACCTGCAAAACAGCCAAAACATCACTTTACCAGGGGCGGCCATCGACTGGAGTCACGTGACTCGATTCTAGGAGTCATGATTATTGATTTTGATATAGTAAAACTACTTTGTTTTCTTTCATTTCTGTCTCAATTTTTTTTCTAACTTTATTAAATGTAGGGCTGGGTATTGACACAAATTTCACAATTCGATTCGATTCAAACTTTAATTTTTAATTATTTTATTAATCTACACTTTTAATTATTTTTATAATAATAAAGTTATATGAAATATAAACATGTAAATGGTGGCTGTCATAAAAACCTGCCAGATTTATTCAAACATGCATTAAATATTGAAGAACATTAAAAATTATAATGATTATGTAATATGGTGCATATATTTAGCAAAATGCTCCTCTCTAGAGTTAATTTGTCTATCTGACTAATGAGTTTATGGCCACTGGATATGGTTTTTCTGAGGTAAATGTGACGTTACATGACATTGTTTACAAGCTGTTTTACTGACGTCTTTCCACGGTTGAATCACTGATTGGGCGACTCCATGTCACATGATACGGACTTCGATAAGTTGTACTCTACCTTTTAACACACTTTCAGAAGCTCATTCATGTTTATATCACGCTGTAACTGGTGTTATTAAGGTGGAAGAGAAGATCATGTGCTGCTCTAGAGCTGAGCCAGAGCGATCTCACGCCACAGCGACAAAACGGTAATTATGCTTTTGAATTTCGTAAGAACATGGACGTAATTTGAAATCTGAGACTTTGTTTCATATAAATAGTAACAAAGCACAAAGATTATTGCGATTTATTGGATGGGATGAGCGCTACAATGTTACATTCATTCATCAACTGAAAACAGGATGACTAATCAATTCTTGTGATTTAAGAATCGATATCGGTTCGTAAAAATGAGAATCGATTAAAATTGAGAAATCAAGCCATAATTAAATGTATGCTTCATCTTTTTTAATGTCATATTGTAAGATGTAATCCGTTAATTACACTATAGTGCCGTTACCGATCAGATGAAATCAGTATCAGCAAAATCCACCTTCGGCACAGAAGCTGCATCTGAAGTGGCATTTAGACGCTTTTACAGAGACTATTTAATGCATAATAACACTATGAGATTATTGCTTTAACCGGCTACTCTCTGCTGTCTCAGACGACGACATCACTTCCTGTCGGCCACCGTAACTTCAGTTGGGTGCGATTCACAACCTCACCACTAGATGCTGCTAAAACTTACACACTGCACCTTTAACTAATGAACCTTGTTACCGTTAAATTGACCACCTTTGGCTGTTGCTTGGTGAATTCCTGTACCTGGGACTGCGGTGAAGAACTTGACGGCGTCTCTGTGCCCGTGGAAACACAGTTGTGCGTGTGCCATCGAGCAGAAGGGCACAAACGTGCCCGCCGTGACTTTATCACTGCTCTCGTCTCCGTAGACTCGGATCGCGCCGCCTGGACGATTCGACGACGCTGATGTCTCTTTACTTCCTGTTGTAGGAATGAAAAACACTTGTTAAAATGTCAAACGTTCGGCCCCTGAGGTTACACTTTATTTCAATGGTCCACTTTAGACATTCTATGAACTATAACACAACTAACTCTCATTAGAGTATTAGCAGACTGTTACAGTCAAACCAGTGCAGGTTTGACTGTAAGATCAAGATTCTTCATACAGTGTAAAATGTATACAAATTTGGGACCAGAAATGATTGGGACACTTTGACCTGATCATGTTTTGCTGAAGTGTGTTTTCTTTAATTGCTAATGCTCTTTTTACACACAGACTGAACAAAATGAAGCATTGCTTGGTGATTGGTTGAGCTAAACTGGTATTATCTAATTGTGTAGTTAAATTTAACAGCTGACAGATATTCAACATAATTCATGTGTGAGACAGTCTAACAGAAGGACGGACAAAACCAGTCAAATATCAACTGAGTTCTGCTCATATTTTATTACCATTTTCTAAACTATAGCGAATAAACTGTGATAATGTGAGAAATGTTGAAGATGTCTGAATAAACTCTGGTTTGACTGTGCGTTACAGTGGATGACACGATCAGCTGACGCACTCACTCTCTGATAGAGGGATGGAGATGATGACGCCGTTCCCGGTACCGACCCACAGGCGATTGCATGAAACCGTCAGCGCCGTGATCCTCACGAAAGAGAAGCCCAGTTTCCCGGTGCCTGTGACACATGTAACATCAGTCATTTCCCAAAAGTGAAAATTCTCTCATCATTTACTCACCCTCATGTCGTTCCAAACCAATGATTTGGACATTTTTCATCAGAGATTTAGGTGAACAATTTAACCCTCGTGCGTCAATTAAGAAAAATTACACATCGGTCCACAGTGGACAAAAATGTCTGTCAAAAATAAAATTGTGAAGCTTGGGAGCACAGACTTAAGTTTGGTCTCATTTTAAAGGGACATTGTGTAGGAATTTCTCCCATCTAGCGGTGAAATTGTATTTTGCATTCAAACAAATAATGCTCTCCAGCGCCTCACTTTTTCAAATGCGTGTTGCATCTACGGTAGCCGTTATGTACCAAAAAGCTATGACAGGATGTCTTATAATAGCACTTCATCGAGTTTTCCTTCGGGTGAACTGGTTTGTTATTTCAAACAAACTGCAACTTGACACAACGAACAAACGAATGTTACAGTTTTGAACAAACAAAACTTACAACCTTGTTTTTAGGGCCTTCTCTACTTTACTCAATAGCTGCTATTCATCAAAGAGCCTGTTTAACTTTTTACTATAAATGTTCTACATTGGGGGTGAAAGAGTAAAAATTCCAATAGAAATACACACCTGTGCCTAATCTTAAGCAGCTGGCATTAACAGATCACTCGAAATTATAATGTGGAATCATATGGACTCTTGTGAAAAGCGCTATACAAATAAATGTGAACTGAACTGAATTGAATTAACAGGCAAAATGATTAAAAAACAAAACTGAAAAAGACAAAAATGTCCATAAAGTCACACAAGGGCTAAAAATCTCTTCATTCGTGTTCTGAAGTCTTATGGGTTTGGAACGACATGAGTCTGAGTAAAGATGAGATCATTTTCATTTTAGTGTGAACGCTCTCTTCAATGGTTTAATAATGGAGCCTCACCCAGCATCTTGCTGACGTAGGGCTCGATGTCGACGTCCTGCAGATGCTGGTGTGTGTGTGCGTGGAACAGTCTGAGGGTCGAGTCCAGGCGTATAGACACCCAGATGCCGTCCCCGTCCCAGGCCAGCTGCCTCACCTGACTCTCCTTACGGGGATGCGCGTCGAACGACTTCTGTTCGTTAGGGAAGAAATAAGGCATTGCGTTACGCTGATTTAATCACATGCAAGGGTTTTCATGGACTCGGATGACAGCAGTGTGTGTAACTAATTAGCATAATGTCAGTCTGTGGTCTTGATTGGCTGAACAGCGTTTCTTTGCCCCGCCCTCAAACACTGTAGTAAGAGAAAAGCCACCAAACCACCAAAAATTACAAACAATTCTTCCTCCAATTAATATAGTTCATTATAGTCGCTCTAGTCCATTAAAGTCACCATGAAATCAAAACTGACAATTTTGTTTTTTTTGCAGTGTTTATTATAAATTATTTATGTGAGCACATCATTATTGTGTTAATAATCTTGACTCAGAATAAGTTCCTCTTGCAGCATCTCTTCTCTGATGATGTGGGCGGGGCTATAACCTGTCACTCACATGAGATCAGCCAATAGCAAACCACAACCATCCAATCAATTCCACACAGACACAATCAAGCCCCGCCCACATTTGTTCTTGTTCCTGAAGCGTTTCACTCGGATATACGTCATAATAGAGGGAAGAAAAGACCAGCGCAACTTCCCTTTCATGCCGACTTGAACTGGATTAATAGATATGAATTCGACACCTAATTGACATTTTACCCAGGCTTCACATGCAGCTCATCCAGTTGGAAACGTTTTATAATTTGCGTTTTGAATTGTAAGCCACAAACATGAGAACCATGAAGCCATAGAACATTCTCATTTTGAAACATAATAATATAGTGTTTAACAAAAAACATGCTTTAATAATAATAATAATAATAATAAAAGTTTGGGGTCGGTAAGATTTTTTTATGTTTTAAAAAAAAGTCTCTTCTGCCCACCGAAGCTGCATTTATTTAATCAAAAATACACGTAAATATTATTATAATGTAAATCAGCTGTTTTCTATGTGAATATACAGTAAAGTGTAATTTATTCCTGTGATCAAAGCTGAATGTTCAGCATCATTACTCCAGCCTTCAGAGTCACATGATCCTTCAGAAATCACTCTAATATGATGATTTGATGCTCAGGAAACATTTATGATTATTATCAGTGTTGAAAACAGTTGATTCTTGATAAGTTTCATGCATTCTTGCTGAATGCAAGTATTAATTTCTTTGAGAATCCTCAGAGATGCGTTCAGTGCCAGAGATGCCATAGAGAAGTCATACCTCAATCTTCATGGCTTTAGGCTGAACCACAAAGATCTTGTTCCTGTATCCACACCAGACCTTGTCATGCACTGCAGTCATACAGCGGATCGAGTGATGCGGACGGCCCAGATCCAACAGGTGATAGTTGGTCAGATCCCACTGGCCATCTGTGACACAAATGTCCATCATTAAAAAAAGAGCATTTCTTTAAATATTTCTAAATATTATTAAAGATTTAGAAGTTGTGCATGGAATCAGTTGCTGTATTTGTGATGATAACGCAATGAAACATGTCAAATTGTGCGACATCATTTTTGGCCAGAAATTGTAAACACGTGCAAAAAACAAGAGGGAACCAATAAATATTAGTAACTAGGGGTGGGAATCTTTTGGTACCTCACAATTCGATGCAACTAAATTCTTGAGGTCAAATCGATTCTCGATTCTGAATCAAATTTCAATTCGACATGTGCATAGATCTGAGTGTGTAGTTTAATGTTTTGTGTTACTTTTCTTATTTGACTGCGGTAGACAGTTCAACAGGTCTAGAAGAAGAAAAGAAATCCTACTGAATTAAGGCGAGACACGGCAGGCAAAAACTTTTGAAAGAATCTGAGATTTTTGGATATTTGTCTTCAATAACGTCTTCTTTCAGACTTGTGGTGAAAAAAAGTCAGAAATACACATTTAGGTGTTTATTTTACTACACTTTGTCTGTTTGCGTCTGTAGATTTCTCATAAATTCAACACAAGCTGGCGTTCTTAATCAACACACTGCTCCACGATCTCTGTCTGCTCCTGTCATCACACACACCGCTGGAAAGCTCTCTCTCTCCTGTACAATGCTGTCGGATCCAAATATGGTCATTTCCTTTTTATCAGCAACCAATCGTGAAAGTAAAAGGGCTGAATGCGCAATCTCACTGGCTGATGATAAATCTTTAAAGCCCGTTTTCTCAAAATGACTTTTCTCTCCGACATCTCCACTTCAGCAGCACCTCTATACACCAAACTCTCCAGTCTTGTGCCTAGTTATATTATGAAGACATTTACAGAGGGATTTGTAAATATATTATTCCTGGCCTGATTTATATAACATTTTATTCCAAAAAACATGCCGAAAATCATTTTTTTAAGGCTATTGACAGTATATTCTGATTTACAGGATAACAAAAGTAGATATCCATAAATCCCTCTGTCATTTTAACAGAGGGATTTTTTTTAACCTGGCTTTATCCAATACTCAGATTTCGTTTTTTTAATATATATATGCAAATGAGCGCATATTTAATTAGATATAGCCTAATTTGCATATTTAAACATTGCCAACATTAAGATGAGAAAAAAATGTATTACAAGTTTTCTGTAATTTAATCAACTGGGAAAGTTTCATGGTGATATCTGCTAGTTACAATTTTACCCTATTCACCTGTAGTGTCTCGCCTTAATGTGAAAATTAAAATGACATTTTTCTTCCTGGGGTGGCGCAATGGATAAGACACATGCCTTTGGTGTGAGAGACCCGGGTTCGAATCCACTGTGAGACACCAATGTGTCCCTGAGCAAGACACTTAACCCCTAGTTGCTCCAGAGGCGTGCGACCTCTGACATATATAGCAATTGTAAGTCGCTTTGGATAAAAGCGTCAGTTAAATGAATAAATGTAAATGTAAATGTAAATGTCTTCCCATTTAGTCAACGCAGTATTATAAACTAAAAGGCCTTTAAGCTGACTGCAATCATTATACACAGTCTTCTGTAATAAAGCAAGACAATTTTATTTCATTTTTTATATTAAAATAGGAACAAAGAAGCAAATTACAAACAATAGGACACTTCATCTGTGCGAGTCCTTGTTGTGATTAACATCAATAACTGTAACTTTAAGTAGTCTTGCGAGGTTAAAGACACTTTAGAAAATCGATTTTTGAAATTTGTGAATCGATGTGAATCGGTAGAAGATTGAATCGTGATTCATATATGAATCGTTTTTTTCCCCGCACCCCTATTAATAACGGATTATGTTGTAGTCAAGCGTATGTTTTTTCCTGTGAGTTTTCGGCTTTTCTATGCATTTTATTGCACAGTAAGATCCCAAAAGATGCATTTTCTGACAAATAATTTTCAAGTTCAAGTTTGTATTTATTTATATAGCACAGTTAAAAACAGCAAACAAATCTGACCAAAGTGCTCAACAATACACAAATAATTTTGTTCTTCTCTTATTTTTAGATTTTTTCTTCCTTATATTTTGATGTTTGATCAAACTTCTAGGGTCACCTCCTCCGGACATCATCACTTTTGGCCACTACTGTACATGTACTATGAGTGAAAGCAAATGTTATCATGTTGTACTAAATCAAATCTGCATTAGTTTTGTATTAAAAAAAGTAGTCTTACCAACACCTCTGTGGAAGATTGCAAGCGTGCCATCAGCCAAGGCCACCAGAACACGTCCTTTCACGTGACTTCACAGAGGGAAACCAGACAGAAATAATAATGCATCTAGAGTTTATAACCATGCAAATGAATCCAGATGATGACGGTTTCCTTACACAATCCCCAGGACCGAATCCTTCAGCTTGATGGAGTGAAGGCACTTCCTCCACTGCGCTACAGATGAGTGAACGTACACGCTGAAACAGCAGAAAACACTCAATACATCTCTGTTCTCGCTCAATGCACTTCCATGACCTTCCCAGCTGATTGCTATTACTGGATAAGGGTATTTAAAAATCTCCTTTGATTCTGATCGATTCACTGATGGATCATTCAGAACGATTTTTTGAACTGAGCTTGAGACTACGTTTTATTTGCATAAGAGCCATAACTAACCGATTAAATATTTTAGGCAGGAATTAAGAGTAATTGGGAAAAAAAACTATATTTATCTACCATTAATCTGAATATTTTTAGGGACCCTTAATAGGGCTAAACAACTGCAGGAATTTTCTGATATAAACCACGATTGTGATTTGCTTTTCTTGTTTTTATGGCTGTACAATATGGCAAAAAAGTTGAGCTTGTACATCAATATGGCAATAAAATAATAATAGTACTATTAGTAGCAGTACTAAATAAAAACAAAGCAAAAAAATAAGACATCACTAATATTGCAATATTTTACTTAAAAAAAAAAAAATTGAGCATTTAAAAAAATAACAATATAATGTTATTTTACCAGTAACATACTTTCATTGCTTTGCACTAACACATATTCTGGATGTGGAGATGTACAGTGTGTGTGTGTATGCGTACGTATATGTGTGTGTGTGTTGTGTATATATATATATATATATATATATATATATATATATATATATATATATATATATACAGTGCAATGCATAAGTGAACACACCCATGCTAAAGTTGACTAAAAAGAGGAATAAAAAATCATATTTTGGAAATTGAACTTAATGCCTTAATTAAAAAAAATTGGAAAAATCCAACCTTTAAGGACACCAATTTTCTTTGTGAATGAATAATGTATCGTAAATAAATAAATGTTCTTCCTTAAAATACATGGTGCATAAGTGAGTACACCCCTATGTTAAATTCCCATAGAGGCAGGCAGATTTTTATTTTTAAGTATTTTTTTTAGGATACTATGCATCCTGATAAAGTTCCCTTGGCCTTTGTAATTAAAATAGCCCCACATCATCACATAGCATTCACCATACCTAGAGATTGGCATGGTTTTATTTCAGTTAGCCTAAAAGCTAGTTTGATTTGCATTGAGAGATGATCTTATGGAAAGTACCCCATGCCAATCTCTAGGTATGGTGAAGGCTATGTGATGATGTGGGGCTATTTTAATTACAAAGGCCAAGGGAACTTTATCAGGATGCATAGTATCCTAAAAAAAAAATAAAAAAAAAACTTAAAAATAAAAATCTGCCTGCCTCTATGGGAATTTAACATAGGGGTGTACTCACTTATGCACCGTGTATTTTAAGGAAGATCATTTATTTATTTACGATACATTATTCATTCACAAAGAAAATTGGTGTCCTTAAAGGTTGGATTTTTCCAAATTTTTTAAATTAAGGCATTAAGTTCAATTTCCAAAATATGATTTTTTATTCCTCTTTTTAGTCAACTTTAGCATGGGTGTATTCACTTATGCATTGCACTGTATATATATATATATATATTTTTTTTTTTTTTTTTTTGCATGTTTTTTTGTGTATTTATCTGCATTGTTTTGTTTGCCTAGGTAAAAAAAAAAAAAAAGTCCCCCTGTGGTGTAAATCCAGCTTTTAATGTTGTTTATGTGTCTATGTGGTGTTTTTAATATGCTTTAAGTCAGTGGTCACCAACCTTTTCAAGCCTAAGATCACATCCAAAGTCCAAATGTAAACCAAGATCTACCACTTGCATTAAATTATGAAAAAACAAGGCCACAATGTAGTTCTACTTTGACATTCTTTGTTGCCTGTTAGTCACTAGCAAAATATTTATTTAACTATACAAATAGTATAATAACTATACAAACTGTCAACTATAATTCAACATTTGCGGAGGTGCGCGCGCGGCAAAAAATGACGTCATTGTAACAGCGCGCGCGCCTCCGCATCCGAAGATACACGACTTTCAGCCGAATCTGCCCGAGCAGACGGATATTAGTACATCTCATCACACCGGCACCCAGTTTGCGCGTCTAAATCAGTTGTATGGTCTGGTTTTCAGTCTAAAACAGTTGCGTCAAGTTTAAATGCCTCGTCTGTTTGGGGAGGTGCGCGCGCAGTCAGCGGAGGATCGCGCTGCGGTGCCAGGCGAAAGTATAAACAAGGCTTAAGTCAGCGGTTGTTTTACAGACATTATATGTAAACTATAGGCTATTTGATTGGACAGATATACCCCTTTCCCTCTGCTAGACACCATTTACTACACACAATAGGCTCACACATGGTGCATTTTAAATGAATAAATAAAAATGAATAAAAATATTGTTTGTTTGTTTGTTTTTCTCTGATTTTGAAAACTCTTCGCGATCGACTTAAAATGCTTCCAAGATCGACTTGTCGACCGCGATCGACGGGTTGGTGACTCCTGCTTTAAGTCAAAGCATGTGTAAGTTCATAAGTCGACACCATTGCTGAGTATTTCCTCCTTAAAACTGCAGTGAACCAAAGACAGTCTAAACTTTGGTATACACTGTTTGGCTGTTTGTAAATGTGCTATATATATAAACTTGACTACTTGGAGTGTGAGAAGCTCTACCGAGTGAGGGTTTGTCGGACTCACCAGCCGTTCTGAGCGCCGAGCCACATCGTAGGCAGAACGCTGCTCATCTTACTGGCTTCTTCTCTCATGAGATCCTGTTCCTCAGGCATTGAGCTGACGCCATCCTTCACCAGGTCACACTCCCTACAGAACCAGAGCGTTACTCTCACAGAATATCTCCATACGCCTCAGTTATATCAGAGCGTTACACTCACAGACATCTCTATTCCCCCAAAAACTATCTTCTAGTCATTGATTAGCATATTCTGTCTTGATAATCTAGAAATTGTTCCGGGGGGCGGGGTTTATGTACATTTTAGGGTTGGTGATGTCACTAACCCGGGAGGAATGTGTAGTCTCTACCAGCCGTTTGTTGTAGTCCTTAAAAAGCGATTTCTTTAAAAGAAAATATCTCCCTTTGCTTTGAGCTTTGAGTGTTGTAACTTTGCAGATGTTGTTTATGCTCAAACAGCAACATTACACACTAACCTCAGTTAGAAAAGTCAAATCATAATCAACCGCCCCTTTAAACTTGTGCTCTATAAATAAAACTTGTAATGAGTTTCCCCCAACACTGATCGAGACAGAGACATGAAGTGCTCTTTATGACCTCTGTGTGTAGTTGGACGGCGTGTCTCTGCTGTTCTGCACTCCCAGCGGGTCGGTGAACACGTGTTCGGTGTAGATGCCGGTCTGGCTCTCGTCTACAGGCGTGCTAGTGCTGCTTTCTGTGGCCTCCAGAGCTTCTTCTGCTGACGTCACTGCGTCCGGCCTGCGCTGACCCAAACCCTCTTCAGCTGAGAGACGCATAAACACAGTGAGTTATATTATAAGTGAACGTAAACAGCTGAGAAAGAAAACGCATGTGTAACAGTATATTGGATCCGTGCGTCAGGTCTTAAAGTGACAGTAACCTAATATACCTGCTGCCAAATCATGAGATAATATTAAACATATCTATATGGCAGTTTTTCCCCATGGTATCAGTTAAAATTGTGGCCAGAGAAAATGCTGAGTGGCTTTGGAAAACCACAAGCTACAGTGGCTGCTGAGCAAAAAAGTGTGTATTTATGATTTCTTTTGCAATTTCTTTTAGGCCCCAATTTACTTTAAGCGAAATAGATGAACAAACTGGTGTGACGTCATGTCGAACTAACGTTCGTTTTGGGAGTTTGAAACAGCTTGCTTTAGTGAACTTTGCAGTGTTCTGACTGGAAACACCTCTGTACTACCATTGGTCAGTGTGGTGATGACATAACCGGTGGGCGTGGCTCTGAGGCTCCGCCTTCTTTGAGGTGTAAATCTTGTCCGGTTCATTTCTTCAGTTCAGACGCGAGTAAAAACATGAACACACTGGAGAGACACTTTATAGTAGGAACTGAAGCTTTAACGGTGGCACTTATTTTTCATGTTTAATCCTGTAAAGCGAATGCTTTAAAGCAATCTACGGCATAAAGTGCTGTGTGAATAAGCATGACGAGACTGGAGTCTGAATCATAGAGCTGCTGCAAACATATCCACATCTCTATGAACAGATGCTTTCTGAACTGCTGTTTTCTCATTTGTGTTTTTTTGTTATTGAGAGGAAAGTGCACAGCACATTTTTACAAGTTCGTCTAAATGGCGTTGGGATGTTCGCTAACAGTATATCACTTACCAGCTTCTTTATCCCCCTAAGCAATGTTCCCTCTAAGCTGCGGAAAGAATAAAATTTCGCGCTTAGGACATACACGAAATGTGTGGGTAAATCTATTTGATTGTAGTTTAAATGAGCAATATTGCAGTGCTCTGGTCAACCACTATAGAGTTAGTGTCGCTAAAGAGCTAGAACCGGTGAATGCAGTTTACAGGGAATGACGCCAAATCAGTCGAGGTAAAAAACACTGTCATGTTTGTGGACCAAATAGGGTCAAATCAGCGAAACAAAAATAAATAAAACGTCATCATGTTTTAAAGACTTAGATGTTTAGATGACTATAAAAGAGTTCACATATTCACTTTTCTTGAAAATATTTAGCTATTAGATGTATTTAAATGCTTCAGTTTGTTTTCATTTTATAATAATATAAGGGTAAAACAAATTGAAGCATTTAAACTGATATATTAAATCACTTTAAATACTTCAATTAGTTTTTATATTATATTATATTATAAAGCCTAATAAAGAATTGATCCCACAAGGGGATTTTTTTAGGGTTCCTTGCCATTAAAAAGTTTGAAAACCCCTAAAAAAGAAAACATTGGAAATTGATAAGCAATTAAAAAATTGTATTTAATTTTAATGGTTTAAGGCTGCCTGTTGCCAATAATCGACTATATAGTACAAAAACACGCAAGTTGTGGCAAACCATGTCAGTGTAAGTGCTTCATTTTTTTCACGCTATTAGTTGAACTGTCCTGAAAGAGATTTTTTTAATGATTTTTTAATAGAATTTATTGGTTAAAACTGGTACAATTAACACCACTGTTATAAAAAACAAACTCAGGTGTAAGCTTCATTTAGTGACTTCTTAATTTTTGCTTGTTTTCAAAAATATGATTTAATACCACTAAGTGACATCAAGGGTCAACTAAAATAGAAATGGCACATTAAAGTTAAAAGTTACTGCATGACGAAACCATTTTTTTGTTTGTGTTCACGTACGCTGAACATGTCTGGTATGAAGAATGTTTTTTGCTCAGATGGCGAAAAATATCCAGCCAATGGAGAAAAGTTTTGCTCGTTAAGAAAATAAATAAGAGGGAACAATTGCCCCCTAAGAGAAAAATGGAGAAGTACTGTGATTTTGTGATGGAGGATGCGTTACCAGAGTTAGAGGACTTATTTCAGGATTCTTTAATGAATAGAAAATTCAAAAGAACAGCATTTATTTGAAATATAATCTTTTGTAATGTTTCTTGAGCACCAAGACTGGAGTTATGATGCTGAAAATTCAGCTTTGATCACAGGAATAAATTACACTTTACTACGGTATATATTCACATAGAAAACTGCTGTTTTACATTATAATAATATTTCACAATAGTTTGTTTTGTATTTCTAATCAAATAAATGCAGCCATGGTGAGCAGAAGAGACTTCTTTAAAAAAATAAATAAAAAATCTTACCAATCCAAAACTTTTGAGTGGTAGTGTATTACCAACTTCTTTAAACCCCTAAGCGGAGAACGGAAAAGTGTGTTTTTGTGATGGAGGCCGAGTTACCGGAGTTCGAGTTGCTGCAGACGGTTTGAGGGATGGCCACGGGTGCGTCCGTAGAGCAGTCGACGACCGTGAGGCCCTCCAGACCCCCGTCAGAGCCCGTGGACACACTGCTGTCTGTACAGCTGAGTTTACACGCTCCGTCACCCTCATCATCAGCGCTCAGGTCCTCTCCGACGGGGTAATCCGTCTCACGAGCACCTGACAGACACACACACAACAGAACCCGTTCAGATCAAGAGCATCTGTGGAGACTCGGGCTGTCAAAATGGATGAAAAGCTAAATTCGAATTTCTTTCTTAAATATTATTATTTATTTATTTGAATTCTAAAGGCAGTACGTAATGTTAGAGGGAAAGTGTGCTGTGTTGTCTCCTGTGTCCACAAGAGGGCGCAAACGAGCGCATTAAGCAAATATAAGCCAAAACAAGCATCGCATCTTTTATTGAAATTAAATGACACACATTTTTTAAAGTGCATTAACTTTTGATCAAACAGTTGATCTTAAATAAAATATAATTTCCTTAATGTGCATGAGGAAAATTAGGTAGCCTAACAAAAGTGCATTAAACTGTGCAAGTGCATCAGTAACCTGAGAAAACACACTTCAACAGACGCGTAATGAACAACATGAACACAAAATACACAGAACACAGAATTTTTGCCACCAACCGAGAGGGTTTTCTTCACCATTTCCCAAATGAACAACGCAGCGCTGTATACTGTTACTGTCCAGCTGTATACTGGATAAGCTAACAAAAACATGGTTAAGCCATTAAACCATTTTAAAGCATTAAAAGCACGGTTTTTGCATTCGAATGTGCAGTTTTTTTATTTATTTTTTATTCGACGAATATTAGAAATTCAAATTTGTATTTGACAGCCCTAGTGGAGATCATGAACAAGGTCTCAGTGGAACGAAGCAGTGGCGTTCTCTGACCTGGAACGCTGGCGATGCACAACACGTGAGAGTTACAGACGAAGAAGCTCTCCAGGACGTTTCCCGGCTGGTTTGCGTCGATCACGATGACCTTTGAGGTGGCGTGTGTAGTGGTGCAGATCCACACCAGGCTGGAGAGCTCATCCTGATGCTTCAGTTCCTTCTCCTGCTCCTGCACACACACACACACACACCAACACAGGCACAACCTTAAAGAGGTCCTATTATGCCCTTTTACAAAACTCTTGGTCTCTACTAGAACAGGTTTTCCTGCTTGAATGTTGATTATTCTCCTCATATTCTCCATTGTTGCGGCTCCTCTCTTCCCAGTCTGTCAGTAACGCTCTGTTTACTTCCTGTCTCTATGAAGCCCCTCCTTCTGAAAAGCACACTGTGCTCTGATTGGTCAGCTGGATCAGTGTGTTGTGATTGGTCGAGAGCTTTGAGTGTGTTTGGGAAATGTCCCGCCCCCTTAACCCCCAGTTTAACACACTATTAACTCACTCAACCAGGCTCCGCCCCTTTAATCTGCATATGAATTATTATAATGAGGAATATTGTGAAGTGTTCGTTCCCGGAAGAAACTAAAGACCACAATGGACTACAAAGACTTTTAAGAAACTACAGGTGAATAGAGTAAACATTTTAACATATACATCACCATACTTCCCCAGTTGAAAAAGATATAGTGCAATAAAAGAAACACTTTTAGACCAGGTTGAAATCACAAAAATGTGCCTAAATAAAAATCCTCAGGCATTTTTGAGTAAAAGTTGGCAAATAGACTATTCTAGGGGTATTTTTTATGCTGAATCCATTTTTGCTGTTTGCCAAGCTGAATCTCTTACATGAAACTCAGTAGAGTGCAAAATCCAAGATGACCGCCTCATACGCCAAAATGAGAAAATTTCTCAGCACTGGCTCAAAGATAAACTGTTTTTATTGTGCTATAGCATTTATTGAGTAAAGGAAACAAACAGAATAGTCAGAACAAGTTAGTCATTCTGTCTTACAATATTTCTGGTAAACACTGACTTGTAATTTTGTGTATTTGAGTATGTCCATGTAAGAACATCAACATCATGCTGGTGGCAGCAAAAGGCCTATATCTTAAACCATCATCCTATTACATTATGTTAAGAGTGTTTATTACTTTTCAACATTTACATGTCCATGTAAACAAGTTTAAGGACTTAAATTTAACCAAACTAAATTCTCTTTTGGTTTATTTATGAAAAAGATATTCTCAGAAAGATTGGTTGTAAATATTAAGAATTGAGACAAATTAACAAATTACCAAAACATATCATGGTAATGTGTCACACCACTAACATTAGCTTTGAACAGATAAAGGAAATAAACAGTAAACTTGGCCTAAAATTACCTTATAAAGTTGGACATAACATTAGCTGAATAATAACTAAAACATGAACTGCATGGCATATAAAATGTAATGTTATTTAAACAATGGTACAACAAGATTCTCCAATATGATCACAACAACACAGAGCAGTGCTCTTATTCAGTTCAGCAATTGCTACATTCTGCATCACTTGTCTTGCACTTGCATGCAGCAGAGCAACACAGACGAGACTTTTTACATTTACATCGTGCACTCATACATCTTAAGGCGCAGTTGCAGCTGATCAATTCCAAACAGTAGTCTGACTAACCGAGGTTACGTTAGGTAACCAAGTACATTCTCTTAGGAGAGGTTCTCTCGTATTGCCTAAATTGCTTACGCTACGGGAACCCCTTGTCAACGCCGTGCGCGCCGAGCATCCACTGCATGAGTCCCAGGGAAGCCCGGGGAACACAAAACGTGGGAAACAGGCGGCCAGCAACGCGGGCCAGCACATGTACATAAGCACTTCATAGGGAAATACAGAGCGGCTCCGCCGGCCTTTGTATAGAGAATATCGCCCTTAGTACAGCTCAACCAGAAGAGCTAATAGTCACGTGAGAGTAGCCTGCACACGAACAAACTGGGCAGAACATACACACCACTTAGACTGATAAAAGTCTAGCCTGCAAGGCGGAAACTTCCAGGTTGTAAAACTTAACAAATGTAGAGGGGGAGTGTCATGAATAGAAATCCCGCTGGACCAAGCCCACGACGAGGCCATGCCTCTAGTGGAATGGGCCCTGATGCCCATAGGGCACTGCAGGTGTTTGGACGCATAAGCTGCTGCGATAGCGTCCACTATCCATCTGGACAGGCTCTGTTTCGAGGTGGCGAGACCCTTGGTGCGCCCACCAAACGAAACAAAGAGCTGCTCAGAACGCCTGAAGGCGGCGGAGCGTGTGATGTAAACTCTCAGCGCCCTGACGTGGCATAGGAGGTTTTCACCGCCCTCGCTATCGGATGCTGGCAGAGCCGATAGGGAGATGAACTGCGCTCTGAAGGGAGTGCCAATCGCTTTGGGGACATAGCCATGTCTCGGTTTGAGGATGACTTTAGAGTCATTTGGTCCAAACTCGAGACACGCGGGGCTAACGGATAGTGTGTGTAGATCCCCCACACGTTTTACTGATGACAGAGCTATCAGAAAAACGGTCTTGAGCGAAAGGTATTTTAGGTCCACGGATTCTAACGGTTCAAAGGGAAATGCTTTCAGGGCCTCTTGGACCAAAGTAAGATCCCAAATAGGAACCAAAGGGGGTCGCGGGGGGTTCATCCTACTGGTTCCTCTAAGGAAGCGGATGATGAGCTCGTTCCTTCCTATCGCGCGGCCGTGCGTAGACTCTGCAAACGCTGCAATAGCCGCAACGCAAACTTTGAGTGTGGAAGGGGACCTGCCCTTGTCCAACAGCTCTAGAAGGAAGGAGAGCACCCACGAAACCCCACATGTGCGTGGGTCCAGGCTCTTTGTAGCGCACCATTTGGAGAACACTGACCATTTAGACGCGTAGAGTCTTCTCGTAGACGGAGCTCTAGACTGCGTGATCGTGTTCACGACCCCTTCTGGCAAAGCAATGGTTATTCGTTGATTATCCACGCATGCAGAGACCAGCGCTCTGGATGGGGATACCGCGAACGCATAGCACAAGCGGTGCCAGACCACGTGCTGTTCTGTGTTCTGGACAAGAAGCACTCTGTCAATTGCTTCTCTGTGTTGAGGATCGTGAAGCTTGCCTCTACTTTGTGCAGCTGCTTTTAGTGTCAAAAGGCCCTGTTCTGTCGCATTGTATAGCTTATCTTTCTTGGATTCTTGGCATATAATGCAAGTATCCAATGACATTGACCGGTCAGGCTTCAAACTACACACAGCTTCCATAATTGGTGATCTTATAATCTGACCAACTTCATGGGTACAATTCCACAACTGGAAATATTTTGTGTTGGTTCATGTCGCTCTTTGGATATAAAAATTTATTCTGATGAAAAATACGATGTGTGGAAATAACTGCAGAAAGTAATAGAAAGTAGAAAGTAGAAGAAAAAACCTCTTGGATAACTCTGAACTCAATTCACACACTTTGATCCAAAGACAATAGTATGCATGTGACTCCAAACAAATGACTCTCGCATTTTAGATATTCTGTTTGTCCATTTGAAATAAGGAGAAAAACAGATATTTTCATGACTACAATGAGAAATAATGCAATTATCATTGTCACATACAAGTATCTTAATTCCCACCTAAATAAACGTTCTCGTTAATTGATGTCGTGCATGATGTAAAGTTTATAAATATAGAATTTCTTGACATTTTAGAGGTCATCTTGAAGTTTGCGCTCTACTGAGTTTCGCATAAGAGATACAGCTTGGCAAACAGCAAAAATGGATTCAGCAGAAAAAATACCCTTAGAAAAGTCTGTTTGCCAACTTTTACTAAAAAATGCCCAAGGGTGTCACATTATCTGAAAATCGACCTAGTCTATTTCCACTAGTCTAAAAGAAGACGTGGTATGGAAGCAAAATAGCCTAAAATCTCAAAATTGACAAAATTGTAGTGCCTTAAATCCAAATCCTTCTTCATAAGAGATAAAACAGGTGGAATTATACAGTCAAACCAAAATTATCATCAAATCAGTGGATATTTGACTGGTTTTGTCCGTCCTTCTGTTAGACTGTCTCACACATGAATTATGTTGAATATCTGTCAGCTGTTAAATTTAACTACACAATTAGATAATACCAGTTTAGCTCAACCAATCACCAAGCAATGCTTCATTTTGTTCAGTCTGTGTGTAAAAAGAGCATTAGCAATTAAAGAAAACACACTTCAGCAAAACATGATCAGCTCAAAGTGTCCCAATCATTTTTGGTCCCAAATTTTTATTAATTTTACACTGTATGAAGAGTTTTTGGGTATAATATGTCACATTATTTTGCTCTCCTCACTTACATAAATGAACTATAGTGTCCTGCACACACTAGTAAACAAATATTAAAAATTATATCTGTTGTAAGAATAATTTTGGGTTTGACTGTATTTTGGCTGCGCAACGATTAATCGCATCCAAAATAAAAGTTTGTGTTTACATAATATATGTGTGTGTGAACTGTGTATAATTATTTTGCATATATAAACACACACATGCATGTATATTTATAAATAAATATACATGAAGTTTATATATAAATAAATAAAAATTCTTAAATATATACATGCATGTGTATTGATATACACAAAATAATTATACACACACACATATTATGTAAACACAAACTTTTATTTTGGATGCGATTAATCGTTGCGCAGCCCTAGACTGTGTTGTGATTGTGTGTGTGTGTGTGTGTGTCTGAGTGAGTGAGTGAGTGAGTGTGTGTCTGAGTGAGTGAGTGAGTGAGTGAGTGAGTGAGTGTGTGTGTGTGTGAGTGAGTGAGTGAGTGTGTGTCTGAGTGAGTGAGTGAGTGAGTGAGTGAGTGAGTGAGTGAGTGAGTGAGTGAGTGAGTGTGTGTGTCCTCACCGTGAGTTCCTGCTCAAGTCGGTCGAGGCTGCTCTGAGATCCTCTCTTCTTCCTCCTGAGGCCGACGGATTCGCTCTCGTCTCCAGACACGTCTTTATAAAACACACTCGCTCCCACGATGGAGCCTCCGTCACGAGTCTTACCACCTGACAGGTTCACTCCTGCAGCGCACCACAGCTACACACACACACGATCGACACGGTCAAGCCACGAGAGTCACCGGAGAACAGGGATCAGAGCGGGAACAGGCTCACCTTCATGGAAGCATCTTTCTCGTCTAAAGGTCGCAGGTACACGGGGACCGGCAGATTCTTGATCTTGTTCTCCGCTTGTCCACCATTAGCAACCTTTAAAAACACAATATGGCGGCTTTAACAAAAATATAAACTTATTTTATATTTATAGGCAACTTTTTATTTGGATTCTTTCTCACAATACGCAGCAGGGCTATTATAGTGAACTAAAACCATAAACAACAACTAAAACAGAAATGTTAAATAAAATAAATGCAAACTGAAACACAATATAAAAAAAGTAAACTCTCAGCTATAAGCCAACTTAACCCTTTAAAACCGGATGTGTCGTTGACGACACAGCCAACCAAGCTGTATTCATGTCACTGTAACTCTTCAACCGTTCTAAAGGGTTAATGCACTAAAATAACTTAAACTCAAATAAAATTAATAAAAACTATTTAGAGAAAAAGCACAAGAAAATTAACTATAATATTATCTCAGTATCTGCGTTTCCATGACCCTTCAAATTGCGCAAATTGAAAATACGCCCAATGAAAACACGTCCATTACACAAACACTCTCATATAATCGCAAAACAGTTTTTACACTCGCATGAGGAGGTTTTTCAGGCAATTCGAAAAGGAATATTTCGCAAAACTGCAATGAAACGTTCTTTTTTTTCCGGTCACCTGACGTACGTAACAGTCGATCATTCTTTAAAGGCGGCGCGGTATGACTGGACAGAAGACGAGACAGAGTTCTTTATTAAACTCGTAAAAGACAAAAGAATTATGGGAATATTGGATTCTAAACAACAAAGAAATGCCACAATTTATCAAGAGCTTGAAGCAGATTTGAGGGAAACTCCTCATACGTGCCGCTCTCAAGTATTAGAGACTTTCCTTGCCATTAATGCTTGGAAAACACACTTGCGTCTCCTTCCATTAATAATAATGGCCAGTGCGGCGGCTGAGATATACATAAACCCACCAAAATATGTTGCCATGATTTCTGGAATGACGGATCGCAAGAGGAAAAAATGACGTTTTAGTCGCATTATGAAACGCTGTCATTTTGCAATCGTTTTTTTATCGACATTTAGAAAATATCGCAAAAGTTTTGCGCACATCTGTAATGTACATGCGCGTGCGGCTGAGACTGAGCGCACAGTGTTACACAGACAGTGTGTGTTTGAGATGATACCTTGTATTTGGGAGGTAAACTCCATCCGCACGCCTGTAACCTGCCGTCCTCTTTCTGCACGTGATCCTTCACCTGCCTGTACTGAGCTCTCTTCTGCTCTCGACGAGACACCACACTCTCCACCTCAGCCCTACACACACACACACGCGCACACACACACACGGAGGGAGAAACTTAACACACCAGGACAAAAAAAACATTCCATATGACTATTCCGCATTAATACAATTGTACTGTAAAATAAAGAAACGTTTTACTATTACTAAAATAATTTTTCTTTTATTATTATTTAAATTCTAAAATTAAAATCAAAAAAGAAATATAATACTATTGTACTGTTAAAAAATAATTATTATTATTGAAAACAATATTTTTGTTTTATCTATTAAAATTATTAAAAAAAATAAATAAAGGAAGAAATACAATGGCAAGTATTAAAAAAAAAAAAAAAAAAAATTTATATATATATATATACACACAATTTTTTACATTTTCATTTTAATATTATTTTAATTCTAAACATTGAACAAATCAATAAAGAAATATATTGCAATATACTATTGTACTGTATAATAAAATATATAACAATTTATTATTATAATAATAATAATAATAATAATAATAATAGTTATTATTGTCATTATTATTGAAAACAATATAATTCAAATGATTAAAAAAAACTAACAAATCAAGAAAGAAATACAATGGCAATAATACTATTGTGCCATAAAATAAAATAAAGAATTCTGCATTATTATTAACATTATTATTAATATTAAAATGAATAGTGTTAAATGTATTATTTAAACAGCAGAAACTTAAATCAATAAAAAAAATTATAATACTACTGTAGTTTAAAATAAAAACAGGTATTATAAGCATGTATTATTATTATTATTATTATGGAAAACAACATTTTTATTTTATCATTATTTTTTTTAAATAATAAAAACTTAAACCAATAAAGAAAGAAATACAATACTATTATACTTGTACAATTACAAAACTAATATTTTGGTATCTTAATTTCTTTGCTACAGAACTACAGAGCTCATATTTTGGGCGGAAACCACTAGGGAGACCTTTTCTTTCGCTGAGAACAGATTTATAATCGATTCTTATTGCAAATTTGGCAAGATGCATGTTATAAGCCACTCAAACTCACAGCACTTGCACAGATTTCGGATGATGAGCTGCTAGTGTGTAAAAGAACGGATTTGGGCCTTGCTAATGTGTTAATTCTGGACCCAGGCTGAGACGCTATGACACGCATGTGATGTGAAGTGTGTAAGGACGTCACTCACTCCTCGTTGAGGAAGTCGAAGGCTTTGGATTTGTCGCTGGGGAGCTGAGCGATGGTGCTGCTCCTCTTCTTCACCGACGGGACGACGTGTGCGGTGGGAGCGTTGTACTTCAGGTTCACCGGAGCGTCGGGTTTCTTCGCTGTGGTGCCGGACGAGGAGCTGAAGAGTCTGCTGAAACTGGAGGACGAGGGAGAGGAGAGACGACACACAGACTCATATGCGGACACAAGCGGCAGCAGGGGTTAGAGGTCAAAGGTTAACCGTTATGGGTTTCTGGGGTCACGTCCTAAATATATGCCAAGCTCTGCCAAACCCAACCGACCCGGTCCAACCATGATCACAGCGTGCAGACACCACATGCTGAACAGATGACAATGCAAACACACCTTCTCTAATATATCTATATATATAAAATACACTAAAGGTCAACAGATTGGGGTCAGTAAGATTTTGAATTTTTTTTATTCTTCTATTCAGCGAGGATGCGTGAAAATTGATCAAAAGTGACATTAAAGATTTATAATGTGACAATTTTTTTTTCCAATTATATGCTGTTATGAACTCTCACTTTATTAATCAAGAAAATATTTGTTTCCACTGAAATATGAAGCAGCACGACTGTTTTCAACACTGATAATAATCATAAATGTTTCTTGATCATCAAATCCTCATATTAGAATGATTTCTGAAGGATCATGTGACACTGAAGACTGGAGTAATGATGCTGAAAATTCAGCTTTGATCACAGGAATAAATTACACTTTACTGTATATTCACAGTTATTTTAAATTCTAATATTTCACTGTTTTTACTGTATTTTTGATCAAATAAATGCAGCCTTGGTGAGCAAAAGAAACATCTATCAAAAACCTTTTTTAAAAATCTTACGAACCACAATCTTTTGAACAGTAGTGCGTATATAGTTATTTCCGAAAATATGAAATTCCAGATTTTTTCTCTCTCTAATTTTTAAAAACTTATATTAAAAATGTTAGTGATATTTTGGTCATGCTCCCCCACTCTGTTTTTGTGCAATTAAATAATCTTAATTCTAAAGGCTTTTAGGAATCAACTGGTCTCTTTATTCCAAACAGAGCTGCACGATTCTGGATAAACTGAGAATCATGATTTTTTGATTGACACGTAATGTGTCATAGCCAGTGCAAGACGAACATTTGTGGTTTAAAAGTACATAAATGTTTATTTTGTTTATAAAATGTCCGCTGGTTTGTCTAGATCAGACTCTTATTCCTCGGCTGGATCGTGTCGAGACTTTGAAGCTGCACTGAAACTCACATTTGGACCTTCGACCCGTTGGACCCCATTGAAGTCACTATATGGAGAAAATGCCTGGAATATTTTCCTCAAAAACCTTCATTTAATTTCGACTGAAGAAAGAAAGACATGAACATCTTGGATGACGTAGGGGAGAGTAAATGATCAGGAAATTTTAATTCTGAAGTGAACTAATCCTTTAATAGACAGAGCAGAATCATAGTCATTTAGGAATGAATAGAGATCGAGATTGCGGTGTTTTAGCGATTAATCGTGCAGCTCTAAATCCTAAACCTACACGTATCAGACTAACACACACTCTGTCCCCAACACACCTTCTGCAAACACACAGGACAACATGAGCAGGAGCACAGAGAACACACAGGAGCACACAAGAGGAGAATGAATGGGTTTAAAATAGATGCAAAACCTTAAATGCCCCCAAACGCAAAACCCCAAGTAGACTGAGATGACCTGAGAATGGCATTTCAAAGAAGAAAACAAGCAGCTTTCTGCCAAACCCTTTAAAAGTAAGTGTAATGAACGCTCAAGCATTAGTCCCGTGAAGTTTACAGCAATCTAACGGTCTGGCTGTAAATTCCTGTTATGCTTCTGTTAAAGCTTGAAACACAACCCCATTCCCAGGTCCAAGAACACATTTTTGGATTCAAGGATCAAACCAAGTGCAAGTTTTACTAGGTTTTCTAAGATTTACCTACATCCTAGAAGGAAAACAAATAAAAGGGGGACATAAAATGAGATCGTTTGAACGCCAAACCACACAAAAACCAATATAACAGCACACTTTGAGGAGAACTGAGAAGTTGTTGCTTACAACTGCCAGATACTGGACTTTTTCTTCTCCGACAAGGCTGGATTCTCTCTGGATGCTCTGTATCGGACAACAAAAACACACTTCAGTCAATGCAAACAAGGCAAAAGCAAACCAGTTTGGAAGTGTGTGTTGATTAGGGTTGGGTATCCGATTCTTATCGATTCCTAATTTCGATTCCAATAAGGTAAAAACAAACAAACAACAACTTAGATATCATTCACATTTAGTCTTACTGCAAAACATTTAATTGCAGCTGAATATTATGAACAAAAATCAACAGGCTAAAGAACACTTACAACAAGGAACGTTTGGCTGTGGTTTAAAAATACCACAGAAGAACAACTAACCTAACTAATATAAATGTAGGGTGACCACCTGCTAATAAGCCCAAGGGGGGACAAGGGGTATGTTTCTGAGGGACAATGTGGGACACTGCCTGGCGCGGCGGTGCCCCCACCCCACGGGCAGACTCACTGATAGTGGTTTACCCATTTCTAGCACATACCACCTTACATGGTATATTAATAATGCCCTATTCCCCTAAACATGTGTAATTGCTGATGTATGCTCATGAATAGGCCAACCAATGTGTATTTTTTTCGAAATAAAGATTCATAATATTTTGAACATTCAATGAATTGACAGATGCACTTCCACTTACGATTTACTATTTAATTTTATTTATTTTTCATTACAATTTATTCACTTTAAATAAATTATAATATAAAATTATAGGATTAACAGGAATTGTAGTTGCTCAACACTACAGGAACAGTTAAAAAAAAAGTATTTAAAAAAAAATACGATTGACATCGTATAGCCTATTCCCCTCCATGTCTGATTGAGAAGGACGTTTTGCAAAGGTCACAAAAAGCCCTCTCGGTATCCCCCTCAACACCTTTCAGCCACAAATATTCATTTTCCCAGTCTTTCTTGTACCCACACCTTCTCTTTTTAATTGATGATGGCGGTGCCTCTCAGACTCAGTCTCTTTCTCCATTTTTCGAATTGGAAAGCGCGCATCTAAAAGTTCCTTCCCAGTGTGTCTGGTATGCGCGTGCGTGCGCTGTCATGACAACAACGAAAAAGTTGATGACAACCTAGTTAGCAGTTCAACTGAGGGGTGGGTGTGGCAACAGTAGCGTGCTGAACTGTCAAGTAATGTTTGTTTGGCTGCCTGGGGCTCGAGGATATAGAGCGACCAACATTTTTTTTGAGCAAGCATAGATTATGCGTGACACGGTCTCAATTTGCGGGACGCATGAATTGGGCTTCAAACGCTGTGTGCGCACGCGCTACACGGGACGGGTGGTCACCCTATATAAATGTCAAGCATTATTAAAGACAAGAAAACACTCAGTAATTAAAAAAGAACAAATTAAAAACTAGCAAATCGCAACAAATAGATACGACTGAAATAAACAGTGTTTTAAGATTTTCAGGTGTTCAGATACAGAAACTGTAATCAAATGTAAAATAACACTGCAGTTTATAAATAATATATACATTACAAATATAGTTACAAAAGTTATTCGGTCAAGAACGAGTGAATTTTCTCTTTGTCTTGTGTTGTTTGATTAGTGTTATTATAGAGACGGCAGCAGGAATATTAGTGTTATTATAGAGGAATATTAGGCTGCTGTCCCTTTAAGAGTTGCCCAGTATAGTTACACACGCCTGCAGAACAGAAACCAGAGCGTCTCGTGCTTGAATGGTTTAAAATCACTTTAAAATCACTTTTTGAATGCGTTTTGAATCATGCGTTTTGAATGTGTGTGCAGCACATAAAATAGCGGGTGAGTCGTCTCACGCTTGAATTGTTTAAAGTCATATTGAAATGCTTACAAAGGAATCGATAAGAGGAATCGACTTTTTTTTTTTTTTTTACAAGTATCCAATTCCAGAATTGGACTAGATATTCGATTCCCAACCCGAGTGTTGACTGGACATGAGCGAGACTGACCGGATCATCTCGGTCCACCTGACGGCCTCCTGCAACTCCATCAGCCGCTCTTTATACTGGTTCCTCTCCATCAGGACTCGAGCCATCTCCACCCGAGTGAAGCGCTTACGCTGGGCCGTCGGCACGTCGCTCTGAGGGACACACGGCCTGTTAGTGTTCAGCACAGCAAACACTCATCTTTGGAGAGAGCGCTTTACCATACAAACCAATTAAATGAGTTTAAAGTCACCATGAAATCACAACTGACATCATACATGACATATTAAGTGTTTATAATACATGATTTATCTGTGCACATCATTACTGTGCCTTGCAATCGTAAATCTAAAATAACTTCCCGTCCCTCTTGCAGCATCTCTTCTCTGATGATGTGGGCAGGGCAACCTGTCACTCACGTGAGATCAGCCAATAGCAAACCACAACCATCCAATCAATTCCACACGGACAAAATCAAGCCCCGCCCACATTTGTTCTTGTTCCTGAAGCGTTTCACTTGGATATACGACACAATAGAGGAGCAAAGACAAGCTGTTTTGGGAATACAATGTGATTATAAGATACACTATTTTATAATTTGCATAATTTAGTTTCTGTGGACTAAAAATTACAGCATTTCACTGGCTTTGTAATGAGCAGAGTTTGTAAACCGGTTACTGTTAAAGGTCTTCCTGCAGTTTTCACTCTTGCAAGTGAAGAAATCAAGTCAGAAGTATTTTACAATTATAATATATTTCTGTATTAGATGATATTATTATTACTACAGAATCCCAATCTCAGACAGCAGAGTTTCAGTTGATGATAAAATACTAAAGCGCAAGTTTTCAACTCTTGCAAGAGAAGAAATTAAGTAAAAAGTATTGTAAATTTGCAACTGTAAAGTATAACAGTTAATATACTGAACTATTCAGTTTTTGTTTTCCCAATTTTTTCTGTCTATTGTTATTAATATCGAATCCTATTCTCAGAGTTTCAGTTGATGAGAAAATACTTTGAGGTTAAAAGTAAATTAACTTGTACTGTTCATATTTTATGCGTTGGGAATTTGTCCCAGTGGAATTGAACAAGGATCATTTTAATTTTAAAGGAAATTCTAGTTTCCATTTGAAAATCAATTGCGTTTAGATTAGTTTACGACTTCCTCGACATCTTGAAAATGAGTCGAACCGTGAGTCGTCTAACAGATCTACAATCCAGATTTCCGAGGTTGACTTACATCATCGTCCTCTTTCGTCTTCACTTTGGCTTCCTCGATCTCAGCTCGGACTCTGTTTGGACAAAAACACAAAAGCTCCGGTCAGAAAGAGCTTCTCTCCGGCTGAATGCTGATGTGTGTCAGAGTGTTTAATGCCGGACCGTTTGAGCTCGTCCTCCAGCTCTTTGTTCCTCTCCTCCAGTTTGTCTTTGGTGTGTCTCAGGACCTCCAGTTCTCCCTGAAGAACGTCTTTCTCACACACCAGTTCGTCCACACGGGCGATCAGATCATTCTTCACCACGTTCAGAGCGTTCCTGCAGAAGACACAGCAATGCCGCTTTCAGTGTGTGTTTCACAATTTATTACAGTCCTCTATGTAAATCTAGGCAAATCCACAGTATAAGTTATGAGTTTGCAATTTGAATTTAATGTGTTGAGATAAAACGGCATACTGTGAAATAATACAAAGACATTAAAGAGGATCTATTATGCCCTTTTACAAACTCTAGGCTCTACTAGAGCAGGTTTTCCTGCTTGAATGTCGATTATTCTCCTCATATTCTCCATTGTTGCGGCTCCTCTCTTCCCAGTCTGTCAGTAACGCTCTGTTTACTTCCTGTCTCTATGAAGCCCCTCCTTCTGAAAAGCACACTGTGCTCTGATTGGTCGGCTGGAGCGGTGTGTTGTGATTGGTCGAGCGCTTCGAGTGTGTTTGGGAAATGTCCCGCCCCTTAACCGCCAGTTTAACACACTACTAACTAACTCAACCAGGCCCCGCCCCTTTATTCAGCATATTAATTATTTAAATGAGGGAATATTGTGACGTGTTCGTTCCCGGAAGAAACTCAAGACTACAATGGAGTCGTTTCAGGAGTTCAGAAACACTGACTCTGATATAGAGGGACTTTGTGCCTTTTCAGAGCTTTTTCATGCTCAAACAGCAACATTACACACTAAAGAAAGATGAAGATGAATAAAAAGTTCCTCTTTACAAAGACATTAAACATTATCATTGCTCTGTTCTTACCGACTGTATGAGACAGACAATAAACATCCAGTGATATCGGACTGTTATGAACCAGTTATTTTAAATGAATCATTCAAAGACTCACAAATCAGTCTTAAACTAATGAGTTATTGGTTTAACGACTTACCGAATCGATTGAAGCAGTGACCAAATTAACATCTGATCCACTAAACTGACTTTATTACTTTCAGTAACAGTGGATTGAACTGAACCAAGAATTGTGTACTAGTGAAAGCAAATGTTAAAAATGCTAATTTGTAAGGTTACTTGCTGGCTGTTTAAAATGCAGTATGTAGCACCATACGCTTTTGTTGTGATAAAAGGATTTAAATATGACTCGTTTAAAAACATTTAGACTTTAGAGTCTCCAGCTGAAGTGATTGCTGTAACTCCTGTCTAACAGCAGGTGGCAGTAGAAGACTAAACGCAGATTGTTTGGTGTTTTTCAGCCGGTGTAAGTCAGAAAACTAAATCCACATTATGACGTACTTTGTCTCCAGTAGCTGAGTGTTCTCATGGATCAGGTGTTCGACTTCACGACCCATACCTGCACGACAACAACATAAAACAGATTTCGTTTTACACAAATATATATATGGTGATCATGCACAGATCTCTGAAAACCCCACAAATGCTGATTTGACCATTTCTGAGACAGAACACTTCACCAGAGGATATGAAATCATGCTTACCAAAGAAATTAAGGTCTAAAATTGGCATGCAAACCAAAGAACAAGAAAAAGGATCAGAAAATGACCAAAACAAAAACAAGTGAAATACAAATTAATAACGGTTCCAACACCGTATCCGAACCAGGAGCGACACGCAACCAAAGCTCTTTATTCCATGTAAATCTGCACTGATTTTGATCAAGTAAACATAACTTTAATATTGTTAGTAATATTTCAACTGGACTGAAGCAGGTTTACTTGATTATTCAGACATAATTTGATCATCAGGCTTTTAAAGAAGGTTTATATGTTCATCTCTCAAATCATATTGCATTGCATTATATGTTTTAACACTACAGAGCTTTGAACATAAAACTAAGCATTTATCATCTTACTAAGACATTATTGGCAGATATTGATATTTATATGCCTTTTATGTCAGTATCTGCTTTACTGTTATAAAGATCTCATTGATTTACATTACAAGCATCAGAATTTCATCACTTTATGTCCATATACATATCAGCATCTGCAGCAAATGTAATATTTTTGCTCAGTTTTCCTCCATATTCTCACTATATCAGACTATATGAGCCATACAAGCCTGATGCATCAGATATGATCCTCAACAATAACTTGATAATGTGTGGACAGACGAGCTGCTGGTTGCTGTAAAGTTGTGGCATTGCACCTGGTGAGGATCTGGTGTTGGAGAATAAAAGCAATGTAAACATACACACCAGAATACTCGTCTGGGGGAAAGAAATGAAGCGCCACAGACGTGGAGGAAAGACAACATGATTAGATGTGCTGTGAATGTTAGTGAAGAACCATGGGTTTAAATTAGAAGATGAATAAAAGTCACTGATGTCACTTTACTACTAGAGGAACATAACACAAAGGAAAAAGATACAGGAACAACAGTCACACACACACACACATTAAAAAACACAGTCATGAATCACGAAACTCAAAAGAAGAAGCTTTGAATCATGTGCTTTTAAAGAAAAGCAGTGTAATATTAGTCACACGATCACTGAGTCAAATCATTATTCACTGATAGTTTCACTGATAGTGGATCAGTTTGAGTCATTTAATCATTCAGGCCGGCTCTGTGAACTGTAAGAACTAATTTATCAATAAGATCCAGTTCAATTCATTCACAAATCAGATGGAAAAAAAAAATGTGATTACTAGTTTACTACACAACTCAATCTGTTCTTCATCCAGAGCTACTGTAAGTTACCGCATGTTATTTCAATTTGTACCACTTTTATGATGCTTTACTGTTATTTTGAGCTTGACAGCATCAGTTCTCATTCACTTTTATTATACTGAAAATAAAAAATAATAGAAACGGAGATAAAAAAAAAAGTAATAAAAAAGGATAAAAGATTTAAAAAAAAATTTTTTAAATCACCCAAAAAAATTCTAAAACTTTAACTAAAATATAATTAAATATAATAAAATGTATAATTTTTTTTTTTTAAATCACCCCCCAAAAATTCTACAACTTTAACTAAAATATAATTTTTTTTTATAATACATGTTTAATTATATTATTTTAATTTCATCTGTGATTTATTGTGGCTGAAAACTCACCCAGCAGATCAGCACCTTCATCCACGTCTCCTATGAGGTCATTTCCTGCAGACGAGAGCTCCTCGAAGAGCGAGTCGGTGTTCCGGTCGAACGCCATGTTCTCGATGCCTTTACTGGGAGTGCTGGAGAGAGACAGAGAGGATGAACGGACACAAGACACAGAAAGCTTCTTCATCTAATAACGTCCTGATGAAATCCAGAGTGTGTTTGGACTGAGGCTCGGTGTGATAAGGCAAGTCCAGTGAGTGGATGATTGAATCAGCACTGACGAACCTGGAGCCTTTGCATCCGCTCAGGTCCATGTCCAGTTCTGGTGTGGACTCGATGATCGCCTGGACCTCCGATCGCTCCGCGGTCTCACTTTGATCGGCTCCTGAGTGCAAAAATATCAGTTAGGTGTTTTCTAAAGGTCTTCAACTCATCATGCACATGAGACAAAGTTTTTTGGTGCAGATTCATCAAATGTAGTTTGTTTATAAAAGGGGCCTGGCATTCAGTTTACGAGATGCACAGTCCCGTTTATGGGAGTATAAATGGTAAATCACATGAAAAACCGGGAAAGACAGTCTCAAAAACACAGTTTGAAATCGCTGGTGTTTCTGACGTCACAAACTACCTTGTAACCAATCAGATCAACGTGTGATCGTCAACCAGTGGATCTCTGAGCTGAGTGAGTGAGTGGAGGCGGGGCTCATTTGCATATTCATAGAACCGCGCATACTAAATGAGGCGAGGGTGTCGAGTTACATTCAAGATATTTCAAGGCATAAAGAAATTTATCTTCAAGGAAAAAACTTAAATATGTCATTTTGGTGATCAAAGAAGAGTTTTTTAAAGGATAAAAGATTGACTACAGGAGGACTTTAAAAAGATGAGTGAGATCAAATATACGTCTTTCAACCGTTCATCTACAACACATCAACGGAAGATCATAAGCAATCTATGGGCACAAATTTGCGTATTCATTGATTGTAAACTGATCTGAAACCACAAGCCTGTAGAACTCTTAAACTTTCAGTTTAAACTGGAATCCTCAAATGTATTTAGTCGTCGTGATATGGAAGTTGCGCTGGTCTTCTCTCCTCTATTGTGTCGTATATCCGAGTGAAACGCTTCTGGAACAAGAACAAATGTGGGCGGGGCTTGATTTTGTCAAAAATCCCGTGGGGAATTGATTGGATGGTTGTGGTTTGCTATTGGTGGATCTCATGTGAGTGACAGGTTGCCCCGCCCACAGGATTGACGTGTGTGTGACAGTGACATTTGCCCTGCGTCTCAACGTCCACTATCTATCCTAAACATGTGTGAGATTAGAATAAGTGTGTCCCAAAGCACAGTATGCTGAAAAGAGTACGCCAGATGTCCCCGGACGGTCTACGACTTCCAATGGATTTTCGAAGTGTGGATCCGTGCTCACTATAACAGCTAATATTACCCACAACCCACCGCGCTTTGGAGGAGGAACTACAAACACGAGTTAAAAGTGTTAAAAAACTACAAAACATGGCGGATGTGCGCGACCGACGGTGAGATGTTCAGATAAAGGTTTGAGTGACTAATCAAAGTTTAACCTGATAAAAAAAATATTGATTTAACGTTATCCGTGTTATATTCCATCTGCAATAACAATGTGGACTTTTATAAAGATCCGTTTGGCCATTAACTTTTAAATGCATCATTCTGCATTAATATGAGTCTCCGCATGAGAGACCCGCGACCGCAGATCAACGAGAGCGATGAGACCGCTGGCGACAGAATGTGGGCGTGTCAAGCGGCGCTCACACTACAAGCGACTTTGTCGCTGCATGTCGCCAGTGGCTTGCGATGAGGTCGCTAGTGGGCGTTCCCATTACTGGTTGCCTAGTAATGTTTGTGAGTGACATTCACGGATGTTACTCCATGTTTGTAGACAACAAATCAGTTTTTTTGCTGCTACAAACAAACGTTTTGTAAGGAAAAGTCTAAATATAAATGAAATTAGTACATAAAATGCATAATATTAAAGATGAACGAGAAACAGCGAGTGCTCTTTGCCATCGCGGCTATTTAACTGCAGCAAACGGGCAAATGCAGGTCTATCTGGGTTCACGAAACCATTCAGTCTCGGAGTCAGCATGACGAGTACCACTGTATGTACACAGAGACCTATCATACATTATAGGACCGTTTCTGACTGCTAAAATGAGCTTCTCATTCAACTAGCCTCGGTCAGACTCGGCACTGAAGGGTGACGGATCACGTGTGCTCCACTGACTTCACTCCTATTGGTTGTCGCTCCCGAAAGTCGCTCTTCATTTGCATAAAGTTGAACAGATCTCAACTTTGTCACGTCGCCAGACACGCCCCATCCGGTCTCCAACGGTCGCTGTCGCGCGTGTCGCCGGAGATCGCCTGCTCCCCATTGAAATGAATGGTATCGTGTCGCTTTATCACTTGTAGTGTGAACAGGGCTTCAAGCGGCGCGAGACACGCAACTAAAGTTCAGAAATGTCAACTTTATGCAAATGAGAAGCAATTTTCGCGAGCGACAACCAATCGGAAAGAAGACTTTCAGTGGAGCTCTCGTCACCGTCTCGAGTGCAAGACAGAAGAGTTCGGGGCGATTTGACTGCTTTATATGATTTGACTGGAACCACACACACATGGATATAATAAAATGATGCATGGAAAAGAAACTGTCGACAGTCTCAGAGTTTAATTCACACATTTATAGTTCGAGTGCTGTAGTTTTATGATGCAAGTTTAGCACTGCTGCAGTTCCCCCTGCATTATGTTGACTATTAGGGACAAGAAAATTGATTATTTGTCAAATTCAAAAGACGTTTTAGTGATTTATGACAGTACGAGTGAGTTTAATTGGTTGATTGATCGATCGTTAATGTAGTAAATGATTTAATCCACTGAACACTGCTGTGGTAATATAAAAACACTCTCCCAACAGCATAATGTGTCTTTTGAGCCTAATTCCTAGTCAAATGAAAATGCTATAGTTGTATACATCACTTGTGATGGAAGGCGAATGGAGACGCAGCGTTGGCTTCACCTGTGGATGGCGTCTCTGATGCCGTATCCTCCTGTACGCTGATGTTCTTCAGTCGGTCTGGTTTAGCGCTCCTCGAGTCCGTGTTCCCGTGCGAACCCTCGGCCTCCTCCTCCACCGACACCATGAGCACATCAGACTCGGGTTTAGATCGGCCCCGACCAGCGCCAGAAAGTTCATCCTGATAACAGACATTAGATTGTTTTATTTAATGCCATGTCAGCATCTAAGGCTATTCTCATGGCAAAAATGCAATTATAAAAATAGAAATATCATATAAATACAATAAAACCAAGCAAACAAACAAGTAATATTATATATATATATATATATATATATATATATATATATATATATATATATATATATATATATATATATATATATATATATATATATATTAGGAAGATTATTCCTGAAAAGGTTTTGGATTTTTTATCATATGTTAATAATAATAATAATAATAATAATAATAAAAAAAATAATAAAAAAAATAATAATAATAATAAATAATAATAAATAAAATATATATTTGTTATTATTATTTTTATTTATTTATTTTTTAACATATGATAAAAAATCCAAAACCTTTTCAGGAATAATCTTCCTAAATGAGTCCTTAAGTGAAATAATTTCATGGAAAAAGAGCATTCTACTTGTATTAAACCCAGGGCAGTCCAATAAAATGTGTTTAACAGAGAGGGGAATCTTACAAAACATGCATAAAGTTGGGTCTTCACCTTTTAAGCAAAAAAGCATGACTTGTATGACCTATACGGCACCTGGATCAGATCTAGTGATTAAAAGTCTAAAGTTTGACATTTCCGGATGAATTTCATTCACTTATTATTATTCTTGCACGTGTTCGACTCCTCGTGCCACTTATCCGATATATACACCGATTAATAATAGGTCTGATATCTGAGGGAGGAATTTCCTGAAAACAAACCCAGGTGAAATGAAGCTTTACCAGCAGCGTAAGACATCGAGTCATCGTAAGCATTTATAAAGGAATAGTCATCAACTGCACATATGTGCTAAATGGGACTGTCCACATTAATCACGAAGATTAACACAATTATTCAAGTCTAGAATGTCATCAGCACACCATGATACCCTACGGAGGACAGACACGCTGCAGGCACATTCATTTAGAAAGATTATTATATTATATTATGTTATGTTGTTATATGATGTAATGCAAACAAAACATTTTTAGTCTCCATTTTGTATAATCAACTGAGCTTTTAACCACATTAATAATGAGTGAATGTTCAGTAATTGAGAAAAAAGTGAAGAAAAAAACACTGACATACAAAAAACAAACAAAAACACACACGATTCGGTGCTATAATAATTAACATACAAAATTAAAGAAATATTCCAGGTTATCGTTTACCAGAATTCACTGTTAATTTTCTTTCAACACAATGAATAGAGATTTAAAAAAAGCTTCAAAAATGAAATAAAAGCACCATAAAGATCCTTTCCATGTTTCCTATTCATTTTTAGAAGTTAGACGTTGGAATTAACCAGGAATATTCCTTAGGATACACTGCAAGCGATAACATGAACCACACAGATGCTGAATGCAACCGCACCTGAAACTTCACCAGGGATACTGACATCATGTGTGAGTCCACATGAGCGGTGTATGTGTGACATCCTAACAGATGTTGTGTTTATATGTTACTTGTTATGTTTATATGGTTTATATGTTAATAGATGGTTGCAGACAGCAGTTTGTGGAGTATGAATGCAAAGAAACTTCACTAACCACACAAAAACAGTCATGGATGTGGAGACAAGCCAAACACTACACACACTACACACTACACACACTACACACTACGCTGCACTGCGGCTGCCGTGAAGATTACGGCAGGACTATCGGACGGCTACCTTACTGGAGTCGGTCCACTGGGTTTCCAAACTGTCCTGTGAACTCTTACCGTCCGCCTCCAACTGCCCAGAGAGAAACGCACAGTAAAAACATCAATGGTGGCACTTTATTGGGCCAGGTGGCTGATGGGAACTGCATTGCCATTATATAAAGAGGAAAACATGACAGTTCTTCCCCCAAAAAAGTATCAGGAGCCAGCTCGTCAAATCCAGATTAAGCTGTAACTACGGTGAAAGGAAATGTAGGCCAGGATTACACATAATCTGTGTCTCATGGTCGATCAATGTGTGACGGAGAGTTTATTAAGGGAATTTGTACTTTGTGTGTTTTTATGGTGCAAAAGCCAGACTGAACTTCCTTATGGACACTTTTGTTGTTTTGATCATTTTGCCTGTTAATGTCGACTGCATACATTTTTGGCTCGATTCTAGCAGTTTTAGAGTTCAACATGTTTCATTAAAATTTATATTGTATATAAAATAATGTTCATAAATCATTTTCATGAACTTAAAGGGAGAGTTCACCCAAAAATGAAAATTAGCCCATGATTTTCTCACCCTAATTGGGCTAATTTTCATTTTTGGGTGAACTCTCCCTTTAAACCTCTACAGCTTTCTATAACTGTTTTTTTTTTTTTTGGTTTCACTTTTGTAAACTTTTTTTACTTCAACAATAATCCACAAAGGGTCTTCTTTAAAATAAGACCAAACTTAAGTCTGTGCTCCCAAGCTCCCAACATTTTTATGACCGTTGTTTGACATTAACATGAGATGACAACGGGAACCCATTTAATTCACATAATATGATGCATTTCTGAACTCAAAAAAGTGAAGTTGTTTCTGAGGCCGAGGATCGGTTATGACATTTTATGAAAGACATTTTCTTCCTTACAATAACAAAACTATGAACCATGCACAGTAAAACCAGAAATTATTAACATTTTATTTCATGTGGACTTTAAAGACCATATTTATTAGCTTTTTTTGATGCCTTAATATCAACTCAGTCTCATTAGAAAAATGGGCATTTATGCAAAATGATTAAGTTGCTTGAACTAGAGACGCGCGATATATCAGCCACCATATCGGTATCGGCCGACATAAGATCATTTTTAATGTTATCGTTATCGGCCCGATAATACAATTTGTCTGATATATTAAAGCTGATAAATAGTGTATTATCTCCTCTAGCTGAGACTCTTCAGATGCCACTGTTCAACATGATGGGTTTGAATTGCTTGAAATATGATTGAATCATTTCAAAAAGGAAAATACAGTAAAGTGCAACATGTGCAGCGCAAGTCTGTCATATCGGCTGCATAACATTATCATGAGAGCATTATTATAATTGTGTGTTTGGGACATGATGAGACTTTCGTTTTTTGCAATCAGGCTCTCAAAAATTATATAAAAATTTGGATTTAGATTTATCAGCCAATATATCGGTTATCGGCTTTCAAATATAAAGAATGATCGGTTAACAGTATCATCCAAAACGTTCATATCGGTGCTTTCCTAGCTTAATAATGCAGGACAGACACTAAACCTGATCAATAGTGTTTACAAAAGCAAACCTGACATGTGCTGAAGCAACCGTGTCAATCTGCCCCTGTAATCATCATCTGTGTGAGAAGGAATCAAAGTTGTAGGTGTTTTACTGCCTCTAGTGTTTATTTCAGCTGGAAACTGCAGTGAATTATATATATATATATATATAGGTGTGTTCTCAATCTCATTGAGCCTTTTATTGCCTTAATATTAGTGTTATCATTACATGCTCAGTATGTCTTTCTCTATTGACGAAGTATATCAGAAGATGCATGAGTGAAAATGTGAATGTTGTCGTTTCTGGGTTTGTTATTGTGTCTACACAGCGGCCGTTGCCCTCAAGCTCTTCTCATAATGAGATGTTTTATTAATATGCCTTTTCAAATCAGCACTACACCTGGTGCTCTATAAAAAGAACCAAAGCTCTCATTAAAATCAATCGGTTGTGGAAGAAGAGCAACTAATCCACAGCGAGTGGCAGGAACCGACAACAGGTTTTACACAAGCACAGACTTCAAAAGCGCTTTTCCCCTCACTGACATATGCGCACAAACCAACAAAAGCACAAGCGCGGACAAAACAAAACCCTTTGCAGGATGCTCCCCGACTCTCTGGTGTTTCCATGGCAGAATGTGCCCACTTCTCCTCAGAGGCGTTTAACCTGAGGAGAGGCTGACAGCGAGGCATGGCCTAGTTTCTCATCTCTCCCAGAAGCCCGAGACTCTGGAGGATGATATAGAGAGAAATGCAGAGTCATGAAGCGCACAAAGGCCAGTCTGTATCGCTCCACAGTGGGAGTCTGATGGAGCCTTTGTGCTTCTGAAACTCACTGGCCTTAAAATGAGAAATCAAATATTCACAGAAGAGCCTGATGCATACCTACTAGTGCTGTCAAAACGGCTGAAAAGAAGACATTTCCTTCTTAAATATTAGCAAAAATTGAATTATATTTGAATTCTAACGTCAATACTTAATGTTAGAGCCGGGGAAAAGGCACTGTGTTGTCTCCTGTGTCCACAAGAGGGCGCAAACGAGCGCAATAAGCAAATAGAGAGCCTAAGTCCCGCCCCTCCGCTTCCGGCTCATGGGACCTTATTTCGGAAAAAATATGTATGGAAGTCAATGGCGAGAGACAACTTATCTTTTTATTCCGTCTGTACTGTGCCCTGAATTACACATATGATGTTTGTCAATTTAAAAGGTAATTATGAAAGTCAAGAAAGTCGCAGTTTGTCATAAAACAGAAGAGTAACGTTTAGTTTTATGTGAAAATCGCTCAATGAACTACATCTCTCGTCTCCCATTATGTACGTCACAAGATCCGTTGCTCGTATGTGTGTATTCTGGCTCAAAACACTCAGGCCTGACGGTGTTACGTTACGATTATAATGTAAGACTATAGAAAAAATGTCAGTAAAGTTAGCTTCATTCATTGAGAGAAAAGGTATGACGTCCCATGTGCGCCTTCTGGGTTTGTAGTCTTTGTAATTACGTATTTTCACAGTCTTATACCTCAGCAGTTTTACATCAAGCTGCGACTTTCTTGACTTTAAAATGCATCTTTTAAATTGACAAACATCATATGTGTAAATCAGGGCACAATTCAAACAAGATCAAAATATTTGTTGTGTCTCGCCATTGACTACCATACAATATTTTTCCGAACTAAGGTCCCATGGTGGTCGACCGGAAGGGGAGGGACTTAGCCTCTCTATATAAAGCCAAATCAAGCATCGCATCTTTTATTGAAATTAAATGACATCCAACTTTTTTAAAATGCATTAAATTTTGAAACAATTGTTCTTAAATAAAATATAATTTCCTTAATGTGCAAGCAAGAGTAATAGGAGCCTTTCTGATATAGAAAATCAGGTAGCCTAACAAAAGTGCATAAAACTGTGTTCGTGCATCAGTAACCTGAGAAAACACACTTCAACAGACGCGTAATGAACAACATGAACACAAAATAACAAACTGACATTCATAAACACTCCACTTCTACTCTCTACATCTACATACTGTTCGTCAGAAACACCAGACTGAATGTCTATTTTTATTTGACAGCCCTAATACGCACTGCGACTTTCAAAAGTCTCCGCAATGAAAATAAAAAAGATTTAAAAAAAAAAAAATGGGCTGAGCCTCCACAACTTTCTGATATCGGACTAATGAAAGCATCAACAACAACTATTCGTTGTTCAGAAACTCATCCAGTCATGATGAGGTAATAGGGATGAAGCAGAATAGATAATATTATTCATAAAACTCAGAAGAAAGAGATACGCAAACGGTGGGCTGTGTCTGTCTGGGTGTAGCACCTACAGCTCTGCACTATCTGGCACATTAATTGACCCTACGCACAGAGTTTGATTGACAGGCGATCGGACCAATCATAATCCGCCATCCGCCATTTTTGTCCGACAAATCAGTCAGAAGAGTTAGTAGATTAACGTCGGTGGACTTAGTGTACTGACGTCTTTCCGCGGTTAAAACAACATTCCTTCTGATGTTCATTCATGTTTATTTGATGCTATAAATGAACTAGAAGGAAGAGATGATCGGTTCACGTTAACTGAGGCTCTAGAGTCTACAGCGATCTGACAGACACACTGAAGAGCCACAAAACGGTATTTATTGTTTACATTTCTTTAAAAAATGACCAAGTTTGAAAGTTGAGACTTTGTTTCAGTGTCCTCTCAGCTCCGCGATGTATTTTTCACTGCGTGAGAACATGTGTGGCGTGAGAGAGGCGTGGCTTGTCGGACATGGCAACAGTAACTAAAGGGGGCGGGTCTTTGCGAACGGTCAATTGGTGGCTCATGTTGCACTTTCTCCCATTTATTAGTAATATGAGAGCACTCTCTTGGTATATCTAAAGTCTTTGGCCCTGTTGTGTGGCTCCTCATCAGACTGACAGCTGAAATATGACCGGCATCCTTCACAAACTCCTGCATCAGGCCTAGATTGAGATCAAGGTCAGTCTATCCTAGAAACCTACAATGCCATCATTGCTGATAAAATCAATGCGAATAACGGGAGAGGAGTGGATTCAGATCTGGCAAGTCTAGTGGTCAATCAAAATGGGTTTTCCCAAAATCTCAATGGCAGATTTTTTGGGACATTCGTTCCTCAAAATGGTGAAAATTTGGGTAATTTGGGTGACAACCCTACTAGATAGTAAATTTCACAAATAATTAAAGAGATCTATTACGCCCTTTTACAAAGTCTTGCTGTTGTTTCTGGTCTCTACTAGAACAGGTTTTCCTGCTTGAATGTTGATTATTCTCCTCATATTCTCCATTGTGGCGGCTCCAGTCTGTCAGTAACGCTCTGTTTACTTCCTGTCTCTATGAAGCCCCTCCTCCTGAAAAGCACACTGTGCTCTGATTGGTCGGCTGGAGCAGTGTGTTGTGATTGGTCGAGCACTTCGAGTGTGTTTGGGAAATGTCCCTCCCCTTACCATAACCGCCAGTTTAACACACTACTAACTAACTCAACCAGGCCCCGCCCCTTTATTCTGCGCATTAATTATTTAAATGAGGAATATAGTGACGTGTTCCCGGAAGAATCTCAAGATACAATGGAGGCGTTTCAGGAGTTCAGAAACACTGACACTGATATAGAGAATAATTTATGCTTTGGAACTTTGCAGAACTTTTTAATGCTCAAATTACACAATAAAAAAAGATGAACAAGTAAAAAAAGCACTAAAAGCGAAAGTCGAATTAAATGTGAAATTTTGAAGTAGAAAGACTAAAATAGAACTTTCTTGTGGTAACCAACATTCCCAATGATCTTTATGTTAAAAAAAAAAAAAGTGCACATGAGTTGAGTGGTTTGTTTGTCTTTAGTTTCGAGGGGTGAGAACATAAACATGCCAGGAAGAGGTTGAAGGCAAATGATTACTTCATCAACATGAATATGTATGAAGGGGCCTAGAGTTGTGGATCTGTGTAGGACAGGGAAAGTTCCAGAGCGAGGAAAGCAAAGCATTCTGGCCCGAGTTAGGGCTCTGATTAAGCATGCAGGGCACAGCAGACACTTCCCGCTGGCAGTGTTCGCTCAGGCTTCTTTAACATATGTTGCTTTCAGAGGGGTCGCTCTCTCTCTCTCTCAATACTAACGAACTGTGTCGTCATCGCCTTTGTTCCCTAAAAACCTATGTTCAGTTTCTGGGAAGCTGATAACAGCCTCTGCTGGGATGATGACACAACATGATCAGTCTATAGTAGGGCTGGGTATGGACACACACTTCATGATTCGTCTTGTTTGAGAACCGATTCTGATCACCGAAAAAGGCTATTCTAAACAACAATGTATTTTAAGTATAAAAAAATTAAGAGATGAGAAAGTGTCACATCTTCATTTATTGCCAAGCAACATAATGCAACATATTCCATTCTCTCTCTTAAAAGGCGATTAGGAACAACTTAGAGCTTAACAAATATAGCTTTCTTGATTTAAAAATAGAACAACAGAAGAGTGTTTAGTAATCGAGTGTAAAACACTGCATAGTCTTCGCTGTATAAATGAAATAGAGATTAATCCTACTAAATCTACTAAAGAGCAGAGCAGGAATGTTAGGCTGCTGTCACTTTAAGACCGACTGCACGGATCCAATATACTGATACACATACGACTTATTTCCCAACTGTTAATGTTCACTGAAGACATAAGCGACGATGTTTAAGCGAACACTCACCAAGCTGGGCATTTTGACACATTTCTGTGTGTTTTTAAGCTCAAAGTTCACACTCTCTGTGTTCCACTTCATCTCGGGACGTCAAGTTTGGGCTTTTAGGGAGGAATGAAAGCGTGCCACTTTGAAGATTGTCTTGCGAGTTATGCGATCAATCGGAGCACCCTTACACCGTGTCCTAACCAGACGCGAGGCGATAAGATTCCAGAGACAAAAAGTGTGTCTGTCCACACTAGACGCGACGCCACTGCGAGATGCGTCAAAATCAATCAAAACCCACAGCCAATCAGAACAGCGTGTGGGTGGAGTCAGCCAATCAGAACAGCGTGTGGGCGGAGTCAGCCAATCAGAACAGCATGTGGGCAGAGTCAGTCAATCAGAACAGCATGTGGGCGGAGTCAGTCAATCAGAACAGCGTGTGGGCGGAGTCTCACGGCACCAGAGAGTAATATTGACGGCACTCGCAAGAAAATGGATACGTGCTACATAATCAAACTCACAAATATTACACCATTTAAACATTATTCAAATACATAAGCTGAGTTACTAAAACAATCTTTGTCAAAGAATACACTTGTTTGTTCACAGTTTGAACGTTCTTGTTTCCATGTGTTTAATTTCAAGATCTGAGGTGAATTATCCATTGTTGCTTTTACAGCTACAAAGCTGGAGCACTAAATGATATTCAAAGTCACATTACACGCTTTTAACATTAAATAAAGCACATAAACAGCACCTGAGATTATCATCGCCACACTTTGTGTTTGTTGTTCCAGCGCGACGTCGCAGAAAAATAGAAACCGTTTCTAAAACAGAATCGTAGCGTGTCGCCGTCGCTGGTTAGGACAAACACTGATTAACATGGAAAACAACCTTTTATCACGCGTCGCGTGTAGTTAGGACACGGTGTTAGGTGCAATACATGTCCATTTATCTTTAAAGCTGTAAACTATACAGGGACCTTGTCAGTTGGTAAATTACTATAATATTAAAGATTACAAACTATTAAATTAACTGCTACTTATTTTTAGATATTTATTTATCAAATAATAACTTAAGTGATATAATTAGGTTTCGTTTTTGAAATCTAAACATGGTATCGGTCATAAACTTGTTTTCATGATGGATTTATTCAAACATTTACTTTCTGCGGTTGAAACACTGATTGATGGATCATGAGACATGACTGATTTCAGTATCTTTCATCATTCCTTCTGATGTTCACTGATGTTTATTTGCTGCTGTAACTAGTAGTGAAGAGGAAGAGATGATCGCTTCATCTGTCACACACATTAAAGACACACAAACACACATTTATTGTCCCTGACTTCTATGATAATATTGACAGATTTTGAAATCTGAGACTTTATTTCATATCAAAAGCATCAAAGCACAAAGCTTATTGTAATTACTGGATGGCAGGCGCTACAAATAATGTTTAGTGTTTTGTTTTGTCTCTGCATCAATTCAAAACAGCACAGAACAAAAGACAGATCTTGGGTTTTAATAATTAAAATGAGAATAGAGTAAAATCGTGAAATCGATAATGTCAAGCCAGCCCTGATGTCTTTAAAGTCCCCCTGTAGTCAATCATTGTATCCCTTAAAACTCATCTTTGATCACCAAAACAACATATTTAGGTGTTTTTTCCTTGAACAAAATTCTTCATGCCTTAAAATATCTTGAATGTAACTCGACCCCCTTGCCTCATTTAGTATGCGCGGTTCTATGAATATGCAAATTAGCCCCGCCTCCACTCACTCACTCAGCTCAGAGATCCACTGGTTGACGATCACACGTTGATCTGATTGGTTACAAGGTAGTTTGTGACGTCAGAAACACCAGCGATTTCAAAGCGTGTTTTTGAGACTGTCTTTGGTTCACTGCAGTTTTAAGGAGGAAATACTCAGCAATGGTGTCGACTTATGAACTTACACATGCTTTGTCTTAAAGCACATTAAAAACACCACATAGACACATAAACAACATTAAAAGCTGGATTTTCACCACAGGGGGACTTTGAAAAATGCCCCATACGCTCTCACACTGAGGCTGTAATAGAAGTAAACAATGTGTAAATCGGTGTGTTTCTCACCTTGAGGCTGGTGTTGGATCGAGGGTGGCTGAGACTGTTATATCTCCATGTGTCTGTCCCTGGAGTCTCCACAGATTCCCTGTGCAGATCCGGGCTCATCGCATCGCTTCCCGGCAATGAGAAAACACCCAGAGAGACAGGCCGCTCCTTCCTGAGTACACACACACACACACAAAACATACGATTGGAAACTTGAGCAAGAAACATAATGGATTGGGAAGTATTGGGAAACAAGTTTCTGAATTACACTGGTTTAAGCTAGATAGAAATGTGAGTGGTGCTTTATGGTGAAAACTTGCTGCCATTACGGTAAAATTGGCATCACAACTTTCCCAGTATTTCATAAAGTGTTTGAAGTAGTTTCTAATGTGTTGCTAGGGTTTGGAGTGGTAACTAGGGCGTTGCTAAGTCGCAAGTTAAATCAAGTCACGTTTATTTGTACGGCGCTTTATTCAATACAGATCTTTTCAAAGCAGCCGCACATTAATAAACAGGAAAATAACTGTTAATGTTGTAAAGTTAATCAATTATGAACATATCTAATTTAAGCTGTAATTATTCAGTTGAAGGTGAAGTATGTAAGATTTTTTTTAATGTTAAAATGCATTCTTCCAGTTTTTTGTTCATTTACTACTATTGATATGCCATTCACAGGTTTATCTCCCCCAAAAGTGTAAACACTGATCCTCCCAGACACCATCAAAACATTGAGAGCATCCGTTCAGATCTGTCAATCTCTTCCCAGTTCAACCAATAGTGAGAGTTTGGGGGGCGTGGCTACTGGAAGTAGGCGGAGCCAGAAGGTGTTTAGCCACGGTGGGACCATGACTGATGCGTTACCTGGAAAAATACATTACGCTTCGGTTACAGAAGTGCAAACTCGCTGCATTTAGACCTTCAGAGATTAAACAGGTCAGGAATACGTGTGATGTGTGTCCAGCATTAAAGTCCCCCTGTAGTCAATCATTTTATCCCTTAAAACTCTTCTTTGATCACCAAAATGACATATTTTAAGGCATGAAGAATTTATTTTCAAGGAAAAAACGTTTAAATATCTCGAATGTAACTCGACACCCTTGCCTCACTTAGTATACACGGTTCTATGAATATGCAAATGAGCCCCGCCTCCACTCACTCACTCAGCTCAGAGATCCACTGGTTGACGATCACACGTTGATCTGATTGGTTACAAGGTAGTTTGTGACGTCAGAAACACCAGCGATTTCAAAGCGTGTTTTTGAGACTGTCTTTGGTTCACTGCAGTTTTAAGGAGGAAATACTCAGCAATGGTGTCGACTTATGAATTTACACATGCTTTGTCTTAAAGCATATTAAAAACACACATGAACATAAACAACTATAAAAGCTTTAAACAGTTGTGGTGCGTTATGTCAAAAAACGCACCCTGTTCAGACACTTTGGATGGGTTTATTAGAAGCGAGACGCACATGTTCGCTCCAGACGGAGTGTTTTAGTCTACTCTATTGCTTACTCATGACACATAACAACACAGCTAAAAGTATTCCTAATATGTTGGACCTTTTATTGAAAGTAGCCTACTTTACCTGTCGAGACATGCCTCCACAAGCCCCTATAAGAGCTGTGTTTGTGATATATGAGTTACATAAGGAGCGTTTGCAAGCTTATGTGCCTATTTTTCTATACTATACATCACCTTTAAATAGGGGTGTAACGATATTCGAACCGAACCGAAAAACCGCGATACACCACCCACGATACGAATCGCGATACTCTCATGGCGTACCGAACACGCCCGCCCCGCCCCCTGCTGTCGGCTCATTGGACCTCATGTCTTATGTGTACACAACGAATACAGCGTTGCCTAACCACCATTAACCACATTTAATCGCAATAAGCTCAGTGTTTTGTTACATTCGATAATAAGCAAGGTGTAATCTTTCAAATTCTGTCTATTTGATCACGAAATTCAAACATTAAATGTCGTTTTGGCGCTCTTTGATGTGGCGTGACAGATCACCGTACTAGCTCCTCATTTAAAGCGGCAGCGCGGAGCGCGAGTAAACGCGATTCTCTTCCTCAGTTACAGAATAAACATGAATGGACACCTGAAGGTATGTTGAAAAATACAGTATACTTACTGAAAGGCATCATAACTCGTGTAATCGCTCAGTCAGTGTTTCAACAGCGGAAATATGTCAATAAAACGCTTAGTTTTTCACATAGCTTTATTTACCTCAGGCAAGTCATGTGTCCACAGCTTGTTGGTTTGCTAAGGAAATGAACTCTTTCACTAAATAAATGCACTATATTAGCCTATATATTATATTTTACTTAACCTGTTAATGACATCTTGATCATTTAATGTATGTTTAAAATATCTGTCATGAAAATGACAGCAACTGTGTAAATTATTATATTTCAATAATAAATTAGAGTAAAAATGTTAATGTAAAAACTGCCTTATGTGCAGTTTACATGTTTTCATACAATTTGTTACTTGAGTGTTGATTATTATTATATCTAAAAATAAATAGCAACTGAATTTAGGCTAAAAGTCTAGGCTCTGTTGTTAAGCTTTAATGTTATAGTAATGTGCAATTAAGGGCTCCTATATAGTTTACAGCATTAGCAGATACATTTTTTTATCCTTGCAAAACGTGTACTTGTAATTGAATTAATTTAAAGACAAGGACACAATTTGTTAATTAAAGCACTGTTTAACAAAAAAAAAGCAATTTTTGCTTTCTAAACCCCCCACTCCACCTAAATGAACCGAACCGAACCGAACCGAGACGTCAAAACCGTGGGACGTACCGAACCGTCAGTTTTGTGTATCGTTACACCCCTACCTTTAAATGCCGATTCAATTCAGTTCAATAACAGTGTGAGTGTTGCATTTATCAATTATGAAACTAATTCAACTCAGCTACGAGCAGCTCTACAGAAGACGATAGTGCCATTACCGATAGTGTCAGTGCAGTGAAATCAATCATATTCCTGAGTATTAATAGTCTTTAAGATCTTCTGATTCTTACATGTCTCAGTGCATGTCTATGGAATGTTTTTGCCTGCCATATAAAGTTTGATAACACTTTATTTTACAGTGTCCTTGTTACATATGTTACATGTACTTACCATAGTAATAACAATAAATTATGCATAACTACATGCAACTAACCCTCAACCAAACCCTAATCCTACCCTAACCCTATAGTAAGCACATGCAATTACTCAGTAATTCAATACATAATTACACTGTTAACAATGACACCTTAAAATAAAGTGTAACCCAAAGTTTGTGCATGCAAGAAGCACGAGCAACATGATGCATGACCGCTAACACCAGAGCTCCTCTAGGAGAGACATTTCTTTTGTCTTCTCCGATTGTCTCTGTCCCTGTTGTCATAGATCTGCATTCAGACCGAACCTGCTGACGGCACATTCTGTCGGGAACACAGCGGATCTGCTCACGTGAGCAGGATTCACTCCATTCAGCTCAAACTGTACAGTAAAGAAAAGGTAAAGTACGGTTTGGAAACAAGAACCAAATTTGAGGAAGTGATAATGCAAAAGTCCAGTGCTCCTCAGGAGAGGGTTTCCATCCAAAGTTGAGAGTTTAACTTGTGCATATGCATGTGTTTAATGCACTTATGGCATACAACATTTGCAAATAAAGCAGCGTTTCAATCCTATGAGAACAGAATCGTCACTTCCTGGGAAATTGCCAAGAAAAATATCTGTAATAAAGGCACTTTTTCCCTCCATGATAAACCAGTGTGTCTCAGAGCGTCAGGCGAAACACAGTAAACGCTGTCGTGTTCTCTGGCGTTCGGATGCTGGTGTTCGGGAACACACTCGTGTGAGAGACGCTTCTGGAGGGAATTAAACCAAATCATTCTGATCACACACTTTGACTTTCAGAAACGCCAAACCAACATTAGAGATGCTGCAACGCCATTGGTCCACTGCTTACTCCAGTTATCCAATCACAGCCTCTGTTGTTGATTTATTCAGTAAATGCCAGTAAATTTCCATCGTAGTTTATGTGCATGTCTTCTTTTTTAATAAAACAATGATCGCGATGTGATTGGTCTGCTGGTTAGTCCAGTTATTTTGATTAAAGACAAATATTAGACTTTTTCTGTGATGACTTAACTTGCACGGGTGGATTGTTCACCACAACACTAATGTGCACTATCAAAGTAAATAGGATCAATTTTGATTTCTGGCCAATTTTTAAGTAAAAAATAAAAGGGAGTAAATCAATGGAGTGAGGCTTGCATGTACTGTGTTGGATCTCTATCTGACGTGTACATCAATACCCGTGCTGTAATCACACTCACACACACACACACACACACACACACACACATAACACGTCGCGTCAATCGCACAGTAAAGGTCATGATTTAACAGAGTTGAGAAACTTCAGGTCCAAAGTTCAATTCATGGAAAGCTCTATTACAGCACATGAAGTTTCTGCTCCAAATCATTAATAAAAGCAGAATGAAAATTACACCAATAGAAATTGTTCAAAAAGCAACTAATATAATGTTTGGATTGCAAGAACAAGCCAAGTCCAGTTGTCTTCAACTAAATTATACAAAAAAAAAACTAGATGAAAACTAGAAATAGTTCAGAAGTAAGCACAGTTTCCCTTTTATCAAAGCATAAAAAGCGAGTATTTCATTTCTCGGCCTTGAGATTAACCAAAAGCACGTCGAGTCAGGACCAGTTAGAGGTTTAAAAATCAATAAATATCATCTACTGAAGTCCACTGGTTATGATAATCTATAACACAGTCAGAAATAGGCATTTGATGAGTATCAAATTACATTTATCATCCATTTTACTCAAATTATATTTATTATACAATGCATATAATAGCTTTTAGCTTGGCTTATGATAAGAAGTCTACTGTCAACTTTTCCAGAATTACCACTAACAGTAAAATAAACATTTTGTTCAGAGATAAAATTAAGCTTATTTTTGAATGCCTTATTTGTGATTTTTGTATTGAAATTAAGCAAATCCTGACCTCCCAAATCTTCTAAAATACACAACAGAGGTCAAAAGTTTGGGGTCGGTAAGATTTTTAAAATGTTTTTGAAAGGATTCATGCAAATAGAATCTTTTGTAACATTATAAACTGTAATTTTTGATTAATTTAATGCATCCTTGCACAATAAAAGTATTAATTTCTTACTGATCCAAAACTTTTGAATGGTAGGTCTGCTAGTGTATTTTTCATCATCTTTACGCAAATATTAATTCTTACATTTGATAGGCTCATAAAATACAACCTGGCTGAATACATGATATGTGTGAAAATATCAGCTTTGGGTGAACAGCTCTGTTTCAGACAACTTTACTATTATAATCACCTGAACACGTGACACTAAAACCCTGAAACCAGTTTAACATCTTGGAATAAAAGAACAGAAAGCTCTTCAAAGCATCCAACAATATCAGGTGTTCAACTGCAGCTCTAGTGCAAGACTGAACAGAAGAACAAACTGAGGCCGTGATGAACAATAAGCCTGTTAGAACGAGAGGGGATCCAGTACAAATGTTGGCAAGAGAAATGAACTCTCAGATCTGCCGGTTCTTGCCGCAGCACAACACTGCTCATGCTAACGGTTCTCTCGAAGAGCTAACGGACACATGATGAACAACACTAACCCGAGTAACGGAGGCAAATCATGCACGTACACAGACAGAAATAGAGGGAAAATAGAGGCTTAAGATCAAGAGAAGCAAAGTCCAATATAACAAGAGCTTTTCAGACTGGGGTCTGTGGAAAAGTTTACAAAAACAAATTAATACATTTGATTAAAATAAATAATAAATCTATCTAACGGTAAAGTACTATAGTGAGAAGAAAAAATGCAATGTGGCATAATAGAAAGTAAATATTTTCATTAGGGATGCAGCAATATAAAAATTTTGGCCGATACCGATTATATTTGAGAGCCGATAACCGATATATCGGACGATAAATCTAAATCTAATTTTTATATAATTTTTGAGAGCCTGATTATAAAAACAAAAGTTTCACCATTAAAAGCCATGTCCCAAACACAATTATAACGTTCTCATTATAATATTATGTAGCCGATATGACAAACTCTATTTTCCTTTTCAAAGTGATTCCAATCATCCAGTCGAACAGTGTCTCAGCCGAAGGAAATAATACATTATTTATCACTATTATTTAATATATCGGCTAAATCTTCTTATCGGGCCAATAACAAATCACATAAAAAAAATTATCATATATTGGCCGATACCGATATGGTGGCCGATATCTCGTGCATTTTCCTTATCACATTTCTTTTACAGTATAAATTGAGTCTTTATACAAAAATAGCTGCATTTAAAATGTTAGAATTTAGTAGAGCTGGGTAAAAAAAATATAGATTTCTCGATTTTAATCGATTCTCATTTTTACGAACCGATATCGATTCTTAAATCCCAAGAATCGATTAGTCATCCTGTTTTCAGTTGATGAATGTAACATTGTAGCGCATCCCATCCAATAAATCGCAATAATCTTTGTGCTTTGTTACTATTGATATGAAACAAAGTCTCAGATTTCAAATTACGTCCATTTTCTTACGAAATTCAAAAACATAATTACCGTTTTGTCGCTGTGGCGTGAGATCGCTCTGGCTCAGCTCTAGAGCAGCACATGATCTTCTCTTCCGCCTTAATAACACCAGTTACAGCGTGATATAAACCTGAATGAGCATCTGAAAGTGTGTTAAAGATAGAGTACAACTTATCAAAGTCCGTATCATGTGACATGGAGTCGCCCAATCAGTGTTTCAACCGTGGAAAGACGTCAGTAAAACAGCTTGTAAACAATGTCATGTACCATATCCAGTGGCCATAAACTCGTTAGTCAGCGAGACAAATTAACTCTAGAGAGGAGCATTCTGCTAAATATATGCACCATATTACATAATCATTATAATTTTTAATGTTCTTCCATTTTGAATGCATGTTTGAATAAATCTGGCAGGTTTTTATGACAGCCACCATTTACATGTTTATATTTCATATAACTTTATTATTATAAAAATAAATAAAAGTGTAATTTAAGTGTTTGTATACAAATCAGTTCATTTTTACCTTCAATATTATAGTCGGCTAATGAAGCCTATAGGCTACCACTGACTCCCATAGTTTACAGCATTAGTGAAGAGATTTGTTTTCCTTGAGAAAATTTGCCATGTATTGCACCTGATTTCCAAAATAATCAATATTGAATCGAATCGGAATCGAATTGAATTGTGAAATTTGTGTCAATACCCAGCCCTAGAATTGAGGGTCCCTGATCGCCTGCGCAAGATCATGTTTCTGAGGCTCTAAACTCCTGTGATGCGACACAGCCTGTGAAACAGAAGAACTATGCTAAAAGCGCCGGTGTGTGTGTGTGTGTCTGCGTACCTGCTGATCCGGGGCAGGGAGTGTGTGATGGCGGGCAGCCGGTTGGAGACGGAGTAATGCACGAGCAGGAGAACAGAGAGAGAGACGAGAACAGCAGAGTTGATGACCACCGCCCCCCCCACGAAGCCAAAGACGAACAGCAGCACGAAACCCGGACTCATGTCTGACAACACGCGCTACGGGCCGCGCGCCGGCCCCCGATACGCCACAGCAATCCCATCGACACGAGAATCTGTCTGCGTGTGTGTGTGTGTGTGTGTGAGAGAGAGAGAGAGAGAGCTCTGCAGCCTCTAACTGCTGTGCTGTGACATCATCCACTCCACACACACACACACGACCGGCTTTGCAGCAGCTGTCCTTCCTAGCGTGTTGTTTTCCCTCCGCGCGGCTGATTAATGAACCGCTCTGTTACTTGCGCGCTAATTCTCTATGCATTTTCTGGTTTCCATCAGCTAGTTGCCATAACAACACTTCTTATTGTCATTTGGTTTAACTTGATGTAGTAAAACAAATCAAATTAAAACTGAAAAAAACAACAACAAAAAACTATATTTTCATTTCTTGAAATAAAATAAACTTTAACTGAAATTAAAACTTTAAAACTTTATTTCAGCTAGTTACCAAAGCAACATTTCTCATTTTCATTTACTTTAACTTGATGTACTAAAATAACTAAAACTGAAATAAAATTAGTAAAAACTATAGACATCACAAAAAAAAAAAAAAAAAATACTAAAACTTTAACAACTTTAAATGCAGTCCGTAGTTTTTCCTCTTTGTCGCCATCTCTGTTCGAAATCTGCAATTGCAGTTATTCACAAATTAGTACAACTTCATACGGATTAGATCAAAGGATGTCAATTTTCACAAATTCCCATGATCGATCGTCATTTAAATTAACGATCAATTAATCGATTAATCGTTAGCCGTAATACTGCCATATGCGTCTACTGCAGTGCATAGCGGCCAACAGCATGACAGGGTCTGCAAATGCTGCTAAAAACGCTATGTTCCTCACCAAATCAATAATGGTTATAAATATAAATAAAGGGCTAGTAGGATTGTAAAAATGTTTTATGTGATTGCTAATTAAATTCATTATTCAAACTACTAATACAACGTGTCACCAACGCCTCGTATGCGCTTACGGCGCTGATCCACTTGTCCGACACGACTGTCGCGTGGTGTCGCGACGCCTCCCCACATTGGTACGTTGATGGGGGTTTACCGCTATGGGCGTGGTTTTGACCCAGCGGGAAATGTAGCGTATCAGAACAGAGGACCTGCGAGAGACTTCCCTCCGTCTCCATATGCTCTACTTCTATTGGATAGACGCGTCGCGTCTGACGGAATTCATTTGCATAAAGATGGGCATCGGCCAGCTTTTTGACGCGCAGCATTTTTTCAAATGAAGCGCCGCCTTCCCGGAATGCTTTGCGGGCGCGACAAAGTCGCTTGACGTCACCCATAGGAATATAGTGGAGCGCGGCACGACAGAAGTGTCGCACGGACAAGTGGATCAGCGCCGTGACAGTTGTGGACGCGCTCTTCCTGGAACAACTGCACGCGCTGAATGAATCTGCTACCGTTAAACTGGAGCACCTTGCTAGCACATTATTTATCTAAAAGAAATGCATCCTATATGAGATTAATCAGATATATTAAAAATAAACATAATATTACAAATTATATCTGCACAAAATGACGCAAATTCATGCACAAGTGAACTTGAACTATTACGTGCCATTCATTCAGAACTACTCATGTTGTGGACGCGCTTTTCCTGGAGCAACGCGACACGGCCACTAAACCCAAATAATTCACAATGTTTTATTACAATATTGTTCTCTTTATAATGTTATGTAATATTACAGTCCCAATAGTCATTATTAGTCGTGCACTGCCGTTTGAGCTGCACGCGCTGAAGCTGACGCTTTACTACAGAGTTCATTCTTAACCAAATGCATCCAATGCGAGATAAATCAGATATAGATAGGCATACACAAAATAAACAGTATTACAACTTACATTTGCACAAAACAAAAGGCTGCGATTGCAGACGCAAACTTCTAGTCATGATGAAGGTGTAAAATGGTCCCAAACATAACTCCGGCACACTCGCTTTACATGTTTCGCGGTTGAGCAGCACGCACGCGCATGAAGACCTGCTTAATCGATGATCGATAAGTTGTATCGATTAAATGTATTATCGACAATTAATCGATCGTCGATTAATCGTTGACATCCCTAGATCAAACACAGTAAATTTCAAATAAAAAAAATAATACAATATAAAAATGAAAAATAATAATAATAATAATACTAATGTAAACGTAAAATCAAAGCCTAACGGTCCTTACAAAGTAGCAAAGGCCTCATCAAACAGATATGTCTTAAGACGAGTTTTAAACAGGGTTACAGAAGTAGAGGATCTGATAAACACTGGCGACCCCTTCCACAACACCGACTGAGAAAGCACGATCTCCTGTAGTTTTTAAGCGTGACCGAGGAATTTCAAGGAGCAGCTGATTTTGAGATCTCTGTGAGCAACTAAGATGTATAAGTTCAGAGACATATTTTGGTGCCAGTCCATGCAGAGCTTAGCCTGGAAATCCAGACCTAAATCTGAAAGATTACGGCATTGACTAATGAAACTCGGCCAGCTCGAGGGGCGGCACCAAGCATGCTTTAGAAAATCTCACCGCACGCAACTGGATAACACTACGACTAGGGCTGCACAATATATCGGAAAATTATCGTTATCGCGATAATAGTATATGCGATATCCGTATCGCAGAGAGGTGCGATAAACTGCATTTATTTTATGTGCCAAGCATTTGTGTAATGCATGCATGGGTTGTTTATCCAAATTCGACCAATCAAATGTGGCCTTACTATCTGACGACAAGATCCATAATTCTTAGCAAATGTTGCGTCATCAAACTACGCCTTTGTTATTGTAAAGAGGTTAGCGACCCCTAGCGGTGGAAAATTTACATACTGTACGTTGAAAGGGGCCGTTCACATATCGCGTCTAAAACGCATGGAAAGCGCGACTGAAGTTGAGATGTTTTCATCTCGTCACGGCACAGGAAAAATGTGCTTCCATTTTGAGCGTCTGCATTTGAGATAACGAATTTGCATGCGCAAAAAACGCGATATGTGAACATAAGCGACGGTGTCACTAAGTCGTGGCGAAAACTTTTGGCCACGTCGAGAGGAAACTAATCTCCACAGTCATCTGGAATGCCACCTCAGGGAGCTAACATTATATGAAGACTGCAGAAAGTGTAAGCCCAAATCTACCAAAACTGCTAACGAAATGCCAAGTAACACTAACAGAGTCTCACAGACAACCATTATGTGTGCAAAAAAGTGCCATTATGTCTGCACAAAGTGTTGCATGTGTAACGTTGAACTCCTTATGAAAAAACTGAGGATCAGAAGAATATCTATTAGCCTACCTGTTTATTTTAGTATGATCATTACATGTATAAATGATAAAAAAAACGTAATAAAAATAGCATTTCTCTACAGAAATGTTATATCGCAAGAAATATCGTTATCGCAATACTGAACAACAACATCGCATATCGCATATTTTCCCAGTATCGTGCAGCCCTTATACGACCAATCACAACAAGCCCCATACGCTTAGCTAGCAGCAGAGCTAACTGGTAGATTAGACTCTCGCCGTATCCGGTCGGCAAAACAGCAAAAACGCCCTTCTTGCAAAGTAAGGATTCGAGCGGCGTCTTCTGTTCCTCTTTTAGAGAAAAAGCCACGTCTAACTCGTTCATTGTAGCGGCCAGAGCCGTTTCAAACAACTGGTGTTCATCCAGAGCCATCTTGCAATGTTTACTAATGACTTGGACGTCACAGCGCTGTCGTCATCTCGCCTCGGGCCCGCCTATATCAGATGACCCGATGTGATTGGTGCAGCTCGGATACAAGGGCATAATTAATGAGCATCATTACATAAACTCGCTGAGCAAATTCAACTTGTGCTCTCGCGAGAACTCTGGATTTCCAGGGTATGCAGAGCTTTAAAAGTACACAAAAGTGCCTTGTAGCATCGCATGACTACCTTTAACGCCCTTCCGATATTATCAGACTGATTAGTTTAATTATAATTACATCAAGTGCTGTGAGAAAAGGCTATAAATCTCCTCCTCCAGCATCCTCACACTCACAGCCGACTAGCCAAGACTCTTCTTCATGTGGACAGGTGTGACGTGATGTCTGTCATAGAATAATCACAATTATTATCCTAATCAGAAAGCAGAATGAAACAGTAAAACTCTGTAAAGCTTTTTTGACACTCCCAGACCGGAGCGCAGATTGAAAAGCCCTTTGCTAAACTGAACCATGTTGAAAACGTTGTTGCTTGTGAAGGACGAGACTGCAGCGTTATTTCAAATTATATATAGACGGACTCGATCAGAGGGTCCGTGTGCGGAGAGGATAATGGGATTACTTTAAAAACGTGATCATGTCAAATAAAAGGGTTTGCTATATCTTCTTTTATGATTTTAAGATCACCATTATGGGGGATCCTTGTAGGGCTGCACTATATATCGAAATTATGTAAATATCGCAAATGTATAGATCTCGATGTATATCACAACGGCTTGCAATAACTGCGGTCATGACCAAAAGACAGAGAAAATAACTGAATAACTTCTGTGGCTTTAATAAGAATCAGGATATATTTAATTCATACAGTGAAAACTAAGCAGTGTTTTATTTTTTACATTTGATTATTCAGTTTGTGTTGTTTAATAACTCTAATGTAGGATAACCTGAACCCCTTAACCCCGAGGTTTACACTGATGTTAAAATAACACTTCTGATATACAGTAAAACACTGATGTTCACTGGCAGAAGTTTAGGGATGTTTTCTTGTCACTAAAAGAATGTGAAACGCGTGTAGGTTATATAATTGTAAATATATGTTAAAGATAATTTAAGTTTATTTGGCACACTTTAAGCATTATCGTATCGCATATCGCATTATTTAATGAGTTAATGCAGCCCTAGATCCGTTATTAAAATGTTAAATAAAAAGCCATGCAAAACTAATCCCAAGCGTGACTAGAGCCGGCCGTCGCTGAAGCCCTTGTAGAAACTAATCCGCACTTTCTGCTTGAAATGTTTATTATATGAGGATGTGCTTCAGGTTTCATGCTGTCAGTCTATTACAGAAGCCATCTCACGCTTCTGTCTTCATAAACATCCACCAGACGATTCTCTCTCTCTCAATCCCTCTATATCACACACACACACACACACACGACCTACATTAGGAGATGCTCACAGCGGTTGCATGTGGGAGACCTCACATGGGTTATTTAAATGCAGAATCAAAGCAGACTTATGGGGAACAGAAATGGAATTGGCATTAATATTAAAAATTATGAATAACACACTCCTGCATCTTAAAAAGAAAAATAAGTTTTTAATAATAAGGCCAAATATTACCTAATTTGATGAAGCAGAGTTCAAATATATCAATAAAAACTTTCCGTGATTTCTGTTTTTCTCTCTCTCACAAAATTAGAATTATTATTTTTTAATTATGTGTGAAATACCAAAAACAGTCAAAAAGTCAAAAGTTTGTGTTTTTAACGACAAAAAAATATTGAAAATTTATAATTTAACTGCAAAGGAGTGGAAATATATGTTAAAATACTCCATTTAATGTCAAAGAACTTTAAATAAGTTGATTTTTCTAAAAATCTGTAATGTTCTGTCATTGTTTGGAACATAAATCTAAGCTTGTAATCAGGATTAGGCATGAAATAATATCATACGTGTGAAAACGGCTGAGAATTGAACAAATAGTGTGTTTATGGCAGGTTTTCCATGCAAGACTCAAAACAGGCACTATTTTTGGTATCAACACCTCAAAATGAGTAAGAAACAAGTATTGTATTTCATTCAGTGGCGGCTGGTGCTAAAAAAACAAACAAACTGAATTATTAATGCAGGACTGAATATAGGCTAATTATTAAATAACCATTTAACAGTGATAATAATGTATTACTGCTGAGCTAAAAATGGAAAATTCAGCATTTAAAGCATGCCATAAGGTATAGGGTTGGACAATAAAACCAAAAAATCTGTATTTTTGGGCTAAATGGCGATGTGGTATAATCTCAGCATTTACATTTTTTTCTATTTGAAAAAAAAAAAAAAAAAAGATCAGATTTTTTCATATCCTGATCAATATTCTCCTACAATGTTCATATTGAAGGCTATGAACACAAACATAGTGAATGTAACCTTGCAGTATCTATTATGTGCAAAAAAGTCAAATCACATTACATTCTAACATTGTATCATTACAGTCTTACAAACAAAATAATGCTTTTTAAAGATGATGTTAAATTCACTAAACTAAATATGAAAATAAATAAAAACAAAACTGCTATCATAAAAATAAACTCGTAAAATAAAGGCAGGGCACAAAAAATATTTTAGCTAAATATATTTATATTTTAGTGTTAATGTATATTTTATATATTATTATTGCGCTCCGTCTGTTCGGCGCTCGTTCACGGAAGCTCAGCCTGCAGAAGCTCGTCCACTCCTGACAGCAACATGGAAATATTTGCTTGACTTTCTAACATTTACAGATGGAGAATATGTCTGTGAAATGCAAGTTATGCACTGAGGAAAGTATTCGATGTCACTTCAGCTGAAAGGGAGACTTCACCGATTAGCATTAAGCTTTGTGTCGGTCGAAACCCGGTAGTATTTTCGCATGCCCGTGCTTCCCTCCCTCATGTCCCCCTGAGACCAGAGATTTCTGTATTGTGTGTCAATGATGCAAAAATGGTCATTTATCGTCATCAGAGGCTCTTTCTGTCCAGAGGCGAGAGACTACAGCCAATAGGAGGAGCTCGTCCCGCATGTCTTCAACCCGCCCACAGGGGGATCTCACCATAACACACCGTCTTTCAGTTTCAGTCGACTAGTAGCCTAGCTGTATCATTTCTCCCGACACTGCCCTCTGTAACCGGGAGGCGTGGCTTGGGCGTGGCCTCGTAGGGCAGAGAAGCAAGTGCATTCTGGGAGTTGTAGTCTTTCATCCACATGAGCCAAAAAAAAATTTTCTGGCTTTTCTCAGCAGTCTAGAAGGCACCAGCTTCTAAAATAATTTCACATTTCTACTACATAAATGACCCAATTTAAATACACATTCATCTTTCCAGCGGTGAAGTATCCCTTTAAAGGTCATCAATAGAGGTATAGTTGTTCCCCACCAATCGCTGCACAAGTGAAGGTTACGTATGATGACGAAAGCACGTTAGCGTTAGCCCTTCTGGAACACATAGAGAATGCATTACAGTGTCTGCAGAAAAAATATCTTTGTATGGAAGTTTATGGGAAATCAGCCAAAAAGAGGCGGTACTCCACAGAACGAGACTCGCCGCTGATTGGACTATATCCAGAGGCAGAACAACAGTGACGGCTAGCGTAACTCTGAGGTTGAATCATGGGTTGAATGTGAATGTGATTGAAAAGTCCCTTTCACACTTTGGTGGTGGAGCGTCGCCCTATCGCCCTAATGAAGACACCGGCCCTGACTTCGTTCAGCAGATATGACACAGGCCACTGTTATCGCTTGCTCTATACAAACAGCAGCTGGTTATGGGACTTGTTTTTAACCGTGTAGGTGATAAATATCATAATATATTAAAGATGAAACGCCCTGAAGTCGAGATCAGAGCTCATTCTCACCTGTTCCGGCTCTGATTGCCCGTGTCTGTCGTCTCCCCCGTTTGCTGCTGGTATTTGGTTCGCTCCAAGTGCTCCATGTAACTGTGGATCATCTGCAAACACAAACACTCACGTTATCGTTTGACGACACATGCAAAGGCATCTTTTACACAAGCACATGGTTCTTACCTCTGTGTGTCTCTGATGGAGGGCGTTGTACTCTTTCTTCAGCTCGGCTTCCCGCTCTTCTAATCGTCCAACTAAAAACAGAGGAAAGTTCACTTGTGTTTTTGTGTGTTTAAACGCAGGTCTACTGTGATCTTGGCTTTTCTGTGTGGATCTAAACAGGACAGAAGTACCACGCTGTAGTAACAACACACAGCCAGAAGGGGGCAGAACTGACACAGAAATAAAACGGCACAGGAAACTTTGTCTCTCAGTAAATCTCTCATTATGATGTGTTATAACACTAAAACCTTAGAAACCACACCTGGGATAAACACACCCCAACAATATAGAAGGAAAAGTTCACACATACATGAAATGGTCATATTATGAACATTGTTTTGAAACAGTGGGAAAATTCCCACATGACCTGATGACTGTGGATCTTGTGGTCTATCATCATCATCAAATATTCATGATGCTGATTAATGGGTTTTAAATTTGACTATCAAGCCTCATAAATAATGTCTTCGACTAGTTTCAGGATCCTCGTCTCACATCCTCCGTCTGTAATGCAACTTAGTGACGGTAGTGTTGACAGTGTAAGATTACTCTCTATGAATCAGTTTGATTCTGTATCAGTGAATCGATTCACAACTCTGATTCAAAAATGTGTTCATGTCAAGTTTTATGTTCCATTTCTGTCACATTTTTTATGTTTTTGAAAGAAGTATTTTCTGCTCACTAAAGCTGCATTTAATTGATCAAAAATACAGTAACTTTTTAAAAAAATATTATTACTATTAGTAATCAGCTGTTTTCTATGTGAATATACAGTAAAGTGTAATTTATTCCTGTGATCAAAGCTGATTTTCAGCATCATTACTCCAGTCTTCAGTGTCACATGATCCTTCAGAAATCACTCTAATATGAGGATTTGATGCTCAAGAAACATTTATGATTATTATCAGTGTTGAAAACAGTTCATATTTTTGTGAAAGCCGTGATGCATTTTAATTTTCAGGATTCTTTGATTAATAGAAAGTTCAAAAGAAAAGCATTTATTTGAAATAGAACATTATTTTTGTAACATTATAAATGTCTTTACTGTCACTTTTGGCCAATTTAATGAATCCTTGCTTTGAAGTTTTAATAAAAAAATTTTTTTATAAAAAAATAACTTTCTGACCCCAAACTTCTGAAAGGTGGTGTACCTAACATAAGCAAAAATAATTAAATATCATTCTTCCAAGTTTTCACTGACACCAGTGCAAAAAACCTGCCTTGTCTATTGCATCTACCTTTTTAGCTGCATTAAACATGGCAACAAAAGCTGTTTTGGTCATAATTATGATTCCTGGGGAAGAAGTAATAATAAAAAAAGAAATCAAAATTAAAAAGAAATTGTACAAATGTAGAACAGTGTAGAAATTATAAAGTCTTTGTAAGGTTGATTTGCTATAAATCTAGGCATTTGAAAGTTAGCTATGGGAACATAGTAAGTGAATGAAAGTGTGTGTCCATGACAGTCATTCATCACATCAGACACTTATTATATCAGACTGTATAATCCTGTGACTCAGTGGCCATTTATGGATACAGGAGGGAAACAGAAAATATTTCCGTTAACCACAAAATGGGAAGTTCCTGGACAAACACAATTGATTGAACCAGAATGTTGAAGTGCAGGGAACACCGTTTTTAATCCTCGTTCAGGACACTGAAAGAATTGATGAGATTCAGTAGATGTGTGTGTGTGTGTGTGTGTCACCTGACAGGAGTGTTTACGTAAAGTACCCTGAGCCCAGCCTGGCAGTAAAACACGGTCATACACACATCATGTGGCCGAGTTCAGCAGCCCTTAATCTGTAATCCAGTTCAGCCCGTTCTCAGTTAAACACTGTGTGTGTGCAGCCCTGTGAAATCCCTGTTATTTTCCCCCAAATTCCAAATTTTTCCTTTCATTTTTTTTTGGACATTTGGACAATTGTAATGGTTAAATTAAATTTTAGTAATCAGAAAGAATGTCTAATTAATTGAAATCATGAAACTTAGACAATTTAACAATAATTTATTTAAAAAAAAATTCTCTTCTAATTACATGTTTAGGGTTATATGAAATACATATTTTTTTCTCAAATTCCTTTTATTTTTTCCCAAATTCCACATTATTATTTTTTTGGGGGACTTTTGGACAATTTTAATGGTTAAATTACATTTTAGTAATCAGAAAGCATGTCTAATTAATTGAAATCATGAAACTTATAAATTATTGTTAAATTGTCTAAGTTTCATGATTTCAATTAATTAGACATTATTTCTGATTACTAAAATTTTATTTAACCATTCAAATTGTCCAAAAGTCCCCAAAAAAATTAAGGAAAAATGTAAAAAAAAAAAAAAAAAAAGGGATTTGAGAAAAAAATATGTATTTCATATAACCCTAACTAAACATGTAATTAGAAAAAAAAATGTTTAAATAAATTATTGTTAAATTGTCAAAAAAAATAATTGTTTTTAAATTACATGTTTAGGGTTATATGAAATACATATTTTTTTCTCAAATTCCCTTTTTTTTTTTTTAAACCAAATTCTGTTTTCTCTATTCTGGATTCTATTTTAATGGTTTAATCTGATTTTAATAATAAATGATTTAGGAATTCTATGATTTTTTTTTTTTTTTTTGAAATTCTGTGTTGTGCATTTACATTTTTCTGCCAATCAAATTAAGCCATAAAACAATTAATTTATCTTTTAATCATATAAAATTTAAATTTTTTGCCAAGCAAAAACACGGAAGACAAAATGTGATTATTCCTTAAAAATAAAGTTGAATGAATGAATGAATGAAAAGGAAGATACAACTGCGTATCAAATGAAATGCCATGTTTATTAAATATGGAGCTCAACGGCAACATAAAGGAAGAACAGTAGCGGCCCTAGAATAGAGCCCTGAGGTACCCCGCAAGTTATAGGAGCAGAAGAATGATGATGATTCCCAATTTCCCCTGTGAAAGTTCTGGCCTCCAGGTGCGAGGAGAACCAACACAAGGTCACGTCATTTACCCAGACACACCGGTCACGGCAGTCTAACAGAAAAACATGATCCTTCGTGTCTTAAGCTGCACTTGAGTCCATGGTCAGCCGCTAATAAAATGCACATTTGCTAGAGCGCTGAGGTGAGGGAAAGCGGTTCACTTACTCTGATCCGCGTAGTTCTTGGTCTTGAGCTCCATCTGTCTGGTTTGAGCCTCCAGAAGCTGCACACGGTTCTGTAGATCCTTCTTGTCTTGCTCTTGCAAGTCCTCATACTCAATATATCTCTAGAGGAGACAGAGAGAGAGATTTTACACACACTGACATATTCTACAGGTACAGTTTTATGTTTCTTCTGCTCTCCAAGGCTGCATTTATTTGCTCAAAAATACAGTTAAAAATAGTAATATTGTAAAATATAATTTATTCCTGTGATCAAAGCTGAATTTCCAGCATCATTACTCCAGTCTTCAGTGTCACATGATCCTTCAGAAATCACTCCAATATGAGGATTTGATGCTCAAGAAACATTTATGATTATTATCAGTGTTGAAAACAGTTGCTGCTTCATATTTTTGTGGAAACTGTGATACATTTTATTTTTCAGGATTCATTGATTAATAGAAAGCATTTATTTAAAATATATTTTTTTTAACATTATCAGTGTCTTTAATGTCACTTTTGATCAATTTAATGCATCCTTGCTGAATAAAAGTTATTTATTTTTTAATTAATTTATTTAATTCATTTTTAATGTTCATTTAAGAAGGAAAAAACAGCCAATTTTCTGCGACTTTCTCCATTTTTTTTGAAGTATTTATTCAGCATTTTTGGATGATGACACAAGTATATCTCGCATGGGATGTGCTGACCAGACACACAGCAGGGTCAGGGCTCTTGGTTACTCCAGAGAATATAAAAGTCAAGTGCAAAACACAAGGTCAACACAGCAGTCCGAGTGGGACGTGAACCAGGGGTCGTTTCCATGATTGTGCAAAGCCATTTAACTCTTTCAGCTGGTGGAAGCCAGAGACCGATTGCTAGAATCCCAACAGCTGCTGATCCGTCATTCATTCCTGCTTCACTCTCTCATACACTAAAGATGAACGAGCCACACACACCTCTATTGTTAGATGTCACCCAAGCCCTGCAGCAACATGAATGAGCGCAATGGACCACAACACTAAGAGCTCCAATGAAATTCACAATAATGAGAGACAAATATGCAAGTTAATATGGTGTATATGCAATTGCATGAATAACTGAAAATTACCAAGAAAAATAATATACAATCAGACAAATTACTGCATTGTTACTTGGTAAACAAATGATGAAATGAGAGTTCATAATGACGCCTCTTAGAAATCAATAACATGTGTTTCTTTTTCCTTTTCCAACGCCAGGCCAGTTTCTACGGCTATGTTCATGGCTTATGGTTTAGTTCTACAAAAGTAAAGCTGATGCATATGCATGCAAATATGGTGTATATACAAATGCATGATTAACTGAAAATGACCAAGAAAAATAATATTACAATCACACAAATTACTGCAATGATGATTCATCTAAGATATCAAATGACATATTTGTTTCCTTTTCCTTTTTTTATGTTCATGGCGAGAGTCAGGTTTAGTTATACAAAAATGTAACTAAATAAGAAACCTTAAGATTTTATTTACTTGGTTAAAACCTTTTCAAAAGTATCTACAGAATAACACGATTCCTCAAAATGAGTAGAAGTATTATTTATAGTCCAGTAAAATATTTTAAGAGTGTATTCTGACAAGATGAACACTTTGAGGAATTTTCCCCTTGATAGTAAAAATGTCCATATATAGATCCATCTGTGTATATTTGGTTATGTTGTGGGAATATATATATTATTTCCAGAAATTGCTGGTGATTGTCATTCGGATGAGTTTTAGATGTTTGGTTTCTTGCTAAAATCCAGGTGGATTTTGGCCCTTTTGATTTCATGGAAGAATTCTGCAAAAAAATGTTTCAAAATGTTTAAAGTCGCCCTGTGGTGAAAATCCAGCTTTTAATGTTGTTTATGTGTCTATGTGGTGTTTTTAATGTGCTTTAAGACAAAGCATGTGTAAATTCATAAGTCGACACCATTGCTGAGTATTTCCTCCTTAAAACTGCAGTGAACCAAAGACAGTCTCAAACACACGCTTTGAAATCGCTGGTGTTTCTGACGTCACAAACTACCTTGTAACCAATCAGATCAACGTGTGATCGTCAACCAGTGGATCTCTGAGCTGAGTGAGTGAGTGGAGGCGGGGTTCATTTGCATATTCATAGAACCGCGCATACTAAATGAGGCAAGGGTGTCGAGTTACATTCAACATATTTAAAGGCATGAAGACATTTCTTCAAGAAAAAAAACATTTAAATATGTCTATTTGGTGATCAAAGATGAGTTAAGGTATACAATTATTGACTACAGATTCTCTAGATGGGTTTTAATCAAGCGGCAACCTCCCCGTCTCTCTCTTGAAACCAACACGGAAGTGAGTTAAACTGCAATTCATTGACTGGCCGCTTGGCCTGGCTGCAGAAGTGAGTCAAATCTGTATCTCCCTCATGTTAAAATTACCAACTTTACAGCAGAAAAAAATATGTTTACAGCCTGGATCTCTATGTGGCTTTGGTCTATACAGCTAATTTTGCCCTTCATAACAACTGTGAGGGGGGTGAATTATTTTATAACTCGTCCGTTTAGTTGATTAATATTTAAATTTAAGGGTGTGGCCAGTGGCCACTTGAGTGACAGATGGATTGCCGCTGTCAGTGCTAGCCGTTTGTCTGCTGTTACTAGCCGTCACTTCACCTCAGCAAATGTTGCTGCTGAACTTGCCATCTCTGCAGTGTTTGTGCTTTTTTTCGGGATTATTTCATACAATTTAATACTTGGGTACAAAGCCCACGTTTTTGGATTCCGTCGTTATCGTTCGAGAGAACAACCAGCGCTGTATTTCAGTTGTTTTCCTCCGTGAACCTGCACTAATGGATGTCTGACAATTTCGTTGCTTTTTGGGGTTTTCAAATTTAAAACGTCAAAAAATACTCGTTCGTTCTGCTCTCACGGAACAGATGGATTATAATATGCTTATGTACCGTCGTCAGATGAAATCATGCAGGCGTCGGCGCTTTCTCCGTCCATGCAATAAATGCACATGAATGAGCGCGGATTTTCTAGCGTATTTACTTGCACTTCAAAGGCAATATATCTATGGTTTAACCCATTTGAGAGACGGCCAAAATCAGAATTTAAAATGGACTGAATAAGCTCTCTACGAACTTGAGCAATGCCGCGCTGACGGACCATGAAAGAGTGACGGACATGTATGCACATAAATCACTGTCACACACAAACACTCTCGAAGTAATACACAGTCTCACTTGTAGCCATGTCTTTTAACTATTATAATATTTCGAAGGGCAAAAATAGGAACGTTTAATTGGCTTTACATCATCAGCTAACTCGATCACGTCGAGCTAGGTGATTTCAGATAGCCAGGTCAGCTCCACTCACGCCCCGCCTGTTTGCCTATTTTCTGTTATCCGGGAGTGACGCAAGGCCAAGATGGCGACGGCCGGCTCCGCCCACTTTAGGCTTCAAAAATGCTCTTCAGAAACCTACGGGTGACGTCACGGACACTACGTCCATATTTTTTTACAGTCTATGGTTTTAATGTGTAGACCAAATGCAACTTGGTTTTCTTTTATATATATATATATATATATATATATATATATATATATATATATAAATTGAATGCTGAATAGGCTGGATTTTCCTAGTTTGTCTCAAGTTTAATTGCATATGTAAAGACAACATTCATTGGCTTCCACATACAGACTTTGGATTGGTGATGTTCTGTAGGCTCCCAGAGCCAATCGTATGCCTTGGTGATGTTCGGTTGCCTCCAAAAGTCGTACATATGAAGCTGACAGAAATGCGTACAGACAGTTTTTGTGCGTGAGAACTTGAAACCGGATTCTATTGTTTATCTTCAGTTGGATTTTTTTGCTCGATAGTATTCATGTACTTCTGTAGCAAATACAGATATCATCTAGGCCTATATGAACATCAGAACCAATGACTTCACAATGCTGTCTATTTTAGCTGTAATGCAGTTACAGATAAAATCCAGATAAAGTTCGTGTTCATGAAAGCCAGACAGGGTTTGCGCTATCTTGACTCTAAAGAGTCTGTTCGATAAAAATAATTTAATGAAGATAGGAAAATGTCCTCTAAAATTAATTTGGTACAAATCCTTTAAAATTCCATGTTTTCATATTGTGTCATAGGCTTACATTTCAGCATCTAGACCAGCAACTGATTAAAGCTATAGCACAACAATTAATGGGATCATTAATGGTACTTTCCAGGCTTTGAAATAGTTCATATTTCTGCTTCATGCCACGAGGATGGGATTTTTCCTTATTTCCAGGAAGAGTTACAAAATTCTCAGCAGCATTTTCAGAAAAAGGTGAAGTGGAGTCCTTAAAAAGGGTTATACTACAGGGCTGCTGAATGCTTGAATCTGATTGGTTGATGAACATTTTAAGGTGTGCAGTTATATTCAGGGAAACTCACGGCTAAAGTAGTTCCTGCAGGTTTCGACCGCATTACAGCTCCATATCACTACGCCAAATGATTTCAGTTATTTCAGATGAACCAAAACCCACAACGCCACTGACCACGCAAATACAGTAAACAAAAGGGTAAAAACGACAAATTATTTACATGTTTTTATGTTATGTACGAAAAGCACATACTCTCTTTCTCCTGCACAAACATACACACATACAGTACAGACACACACTCACACAGAAATGTGTGACGCTGCTCTGACAATTTTATCAGTAAAATAGTTCAACAACTTGAAAGCTACATGACATTTCTCACTAGCGAGGAAATAACGGTGTTGTTCTTGAAGCAGATCAATTTACAGTTTCACTATTAGAGACGCTGATGCCGAACACTTGAGAGACTCTTAATTCTCTCTCTCGCTAATAACTCACTGCATCAATAACTGCATCAATAACCGCATCAATAAATGCATAAATAACTGCATTAATAACCGCATAAATAAATGCATAAATAACTGCATTAATAACTGCATTAATAACCGCATCAATAACTGCATTAATAACCGCATTAATAACCGCATTAATAACTGCATTAATAACCGCATAAATAACTGCATTAATAACCGCATAAATAACCGCATTAATAACCGCATAAATAACCGCATAAATAACCGCATTAATAAATGCATTAATAACCGCATTAATAACTGCATAAGTAACTGCATTAATAACTGCATTTATAACCGCATTAATAACTGCATTAATAACCGCATTAATAACCGCATTAATAACTGCATTAATAACCGCATAAATAAATGCATAAATAAGTGCATTAATAACCACATAAATAACCGCATAAATAAATGCATTAATAACTGCATTAATAACTGCACTATTAACCGCATTAATAACCGCATTAATAACCGCATTAATAACTGCATAAATAACCGCATAAATAAATGCATAAATAACTGCATTAATAACTGCATTAATAACCGCATAAATAACTGCATTAATAACTGCATTAATAACTGCATTAATAACCGCATTAATAAATGCATTAATAAATGCATTAATAACTGCATAAATAACCGCATAAATAAATGCATAAATAACTGCATTAATAACTGCATAAGTAACTGCATTAATAACTGCATTTATAACCGCATTAATAACTGCATTAATAACCGCATTAATAACCGCATTAATAACTGCATTAATAACCGCATAAATAAATGCATAAATAAGTGCATTAATAACCACAAATAACCGCATAAATAAATGCATTAATAACTGCATTAATAACTGCATTAATAACTGCATTAATAACCGCATTAATAAATGCATTAATAACTGCATAAATAACCGCATAAATAAATGCATAAATAACTGCATTAATAACTGCATTAATAACTGCATTAATAACCGCATAAATAAATGCATAAATAAATGCATAAATAAATGCATTAATAACTGCATTAATAACTGCATTAATAACTGCATTAATAACTGCATTAATAACCACATAAATAAATGCATAAATAACTGCATTAATAACTGCATTAATAACTGCATTAATAACTGCATTAATAACCGCATAAATAAATGCATAAATAAATGCATTAATAACTGCATTAATAACTGCATTAATAACCGCATAAATAAATGCATTAATAACTGCATTAATAACCGCCATCAGTGGCTCAATCCTCCTTCACTAGCTCTAAAATGATGTTTTGGAATTAGCATCGGAGACGTGGGATTAGACGCATAAGAAATGAGTCCCACACACAAGAGCGTTTTAAGGACAAAACCTGACAAATGTCTTAAAAAACAACATCTAAACCACGTTTTGAGGTGTGGTAACCCAAGTATAAGCGGAATAATTAACTCCGGGCCGTTGGAATTGAATTACAGTATGTGACCGCATTACCACCTCAGGTGTGCATTATTTTTTCAAATGATTCAACGGCCCATTGTCAATTATTTCTTACGTAATACATTTTATCTGGTTAAACAAGCTTACGTCTTTAGTCTACAGTGCTCCTTAAACTCAGATTCTTGAATACAAACAACACAAACTCATGAGGTCATCTTGCCTTTATCACCCCTAAAAGTGTGAAGCACATACAGTATATTTGTCAACCCAAGCTATTAATTTTAACCAGACGGCTACGTGCGTCTGCAGCTCACATGAGCCTCTACCTGATGATGTTATCAAGCAAACTTCACACGGAGAGAAGTGCATCTGTGTCGTGTCTCTGCTGATAAAAGGAGGCTCCGGGACATCAGAGAGTCCTGACACACACGTGTGTGTGTGAGGGTCTTATGATCTCAGAGCCGCGGGTCAAAACTGCATATCCCTGCTTAACCTCGGACTAAACCCTGCAACATTAACATCATAACAGATGGAAGCTTTCAATCCAATTCAATTCACATTTATTTGTGATTTTTCACAATACACATCATTCCAAAAGCAGCTTTACAGGAAATGCATGAGTCAATTTAGACTGATCTGTTATCAGAGGTGACTGTCTAAGTTATGCATTTCAGAAATGTACATGTACAAAAATCACAGTCAGCTAAAAATGTATTCATTTAAAAAATGTAATAATGTAAGGCAGAAACAATGAGCTCATTGAAGTAATGAAGTACTGCCTACTTCCATTACTACACTGTTAATTTGTATTATTTAGAGCAAATAAGAGTCCATAAACATCCACAGCATGAAAACATAAAAACTCGATAGTCCGATTCTCAAACAATATGATTTTACTCAGAGAGGACGCATTAAATTGATCAAAAGTGGCAGTAAAGACATTTATAATGTTACAAAAGATTATATTTCAAATAAATGCTTTTCTTTTGAACTTTGTTCAAAGAATCCTGAAAATTTACAAATTTAACGGTTTCCACAAAAACATGAACTGTATTCAACATTAATAATCATAAATGTTTCTTGAGCATCAAATCCTCATATTAGAGTGATTTGTGAAGGATCATGTGACACTGAAGACTGGAGTAATGATGCTGAACATTCCCAGGAATAAATTACACTTTACTGTATATTCACATAGAAAACTGATGTTTTAACCGCTTTTTTGTTGCCTTTTTCCCCCAATCACATCTTTTAGTAATCATCATAAATTAGGTAGGCCTATCAATTTGAAATCTTAAACACTCAAAATTGATCCTGTGAAAACTTTGAAATTGGACATTGTCATATCACAGATATGGCACTTTGAACACTTTTAGTTGGCGGTGTCATATTTCATATTACAGAAATTATTTGAACTATTTTATAAACAACTTTTTAAATCTCAAGTCTCAAGTTTAAGTCTCAAGGTTCTATATTTGGCAGCCCTTTTATGATAGAAGTGATATTGTGAAAGAATTGTATTAATATGTTACAGGAGAACGCATACAAATTTTTGTACTGAATGTGGGAGTCACCGGGTGGCTAATGCTCGTATTAAGCCTAATCAGAATCTCATAGGAACTTACATTTTTGTGATATCAACTTCAAATTTGGAACCCAAATTGGTTAGACATATGACTTTGACTTTACAGGAATTTTAGAGTAAAAAATATTTAGTGAAATATATATTTTATAAAATAGGTAGGCTAAGTCAATTTGCTTTACAGTAAACTTAAACGTCTTTAACTTTATTACACTTGCTTTCACTTCAGCAATAATCTGCTGAGTGTCTTCTTTAGAAAGAGAGAGAAAACTGCAAGCATTTTGAGGAATAACATTGTTTTAGTTTTGCTTCGTCTCTGTGTGATTGTGCAGATGAATATGAGCCTTCACAACAGATAATGCTTTCCAGTGCACTCTGTTAGAGAGATTCATATGGCAGATTATCTGTTCAATAAAACACCTTGCTCTCCTGTTGAGTGACACCAAAACACCATAATCTCCGCAAAGCTTTTACAACATTTCTAAATCCCTCAGTTCTCACCATCTCTGAAAAGCTGAGCCAATGTTGATTCTTGTTTTATTACGAGCTCGGTCTCGTTCTCTTTTCTCCAGCAGACTCCCCTTTGTTCGGCGTTTGTTTAAAACTGGTGATTTCATATCAATCCTAAACTTGACAGGGTTCATTCTGAACAAAAAGTTACATAGTGTACCTTTTAGGGAAAGCACCGATATGAAAATGTTAGCCGATATCGATAACCGATATCCGATATGACAGATTTGCACTGCAGAAGTTGCACTTAAACTCTATTTTCCTTTTTTGAAGTGATTTCAACCATATTTTAAGCAATTCAAAACCCTCATGTTGAACAGTGGCATCTAAGGAAATAATGCATTATTTATCGGCTTTAATATATCGGCCAAATTTTCTCATCAGGAAAACAACAATAACATTAAAACTGATCATATGTCGGACGACACCGATATGGTGGCCGATATATCGTGCATGCCTAGTACCTTTGAATTTGAATAATATTTCACAATTGCTTTTGTATTTTGGCCCAATAAATGCAGCCTTGGTGAGCAGATCAACCTTAACTATCTTAACTACCCCAAATTTTTTGTTAATTAAGGCCAATTATTGTATTTACACCACCTCTAAAGTCATACAACTCTATGTAAACTCCTTTTGCAAGAACAGCTTCATTACGTCAGTGTGTCTCCTAACAAGTGGGCCATAATTAACTAGGGCAGTATTCTGGTGTTACCCATTACCACAGATCAGCACTTAAACAAACGCAAAATATGATATGATGTCTATATTGGCTTAAAAACCGGATAACTCGCTCACTGTGGAACGACAGTGACGGATTACGCGGGTCAGGAAATAACATGCATCATTTGTGTGTGAAAGGCACAAACTTGTGACTGTAGTGGTTAACTGGAGCTAAATCGAATAAGAGCATTAGCGTTCGGGCCAGAGCTTGCTTTATAAAGAGAGACATGTTTTAAAACACACACACAAAGGACTTGCTCTTCTCCGGTCACAACAGATGTTTCTGAAGCGACACTGAAGGAAGTCCTTATGCACGATTTACAAACACAGAATTCAGAGCCAACCTACAAGACTTCCAGCTAAGCTGGCGCACAGGCTTGTGAAAGCGAGCACGTTCATCATATGATGCGGAGGACAGCGCTCATATGAGCAGAGGAAGAGTGTCTGGCTGCATACAGACTTCAGGCTCTCGCTCAGGATAATATCCCCATTGTGCCTCACAGATAGAGAGGCTGCTGTGTACGCCACTATTGATAGAGCTCTCTTTAACTCAACTGTGCTTCCTCAGGGCTCAGAGCCACTGCTCGTCACACAGCAACGAGATGCGCGCCGATAGCAAGGTTTCGTTCGCGTCTTGGGTGCTCCCAGCTCTGGTTATCCGAGCTTAGCGTTTATGCATGGGTTCACTGGCTCTGAACTGAGTCACATGAGGTCAAGTGTGGTAAATCTTGGAAACATGCAGTCAAATTTAGCAAGCAGTGCTTAAATGTGAAATGTGTAATTGTCTGTAAATCTCTCGCTTTGCTTAAAACTTAGTGCAGCTTTTTGTTATTGGTTTAGTGTAGGGGTGCACGATATATCGGCCGCCATATCGGTATCGGCCGATATATGGGATTTTTATAATGTTATCGGCCCGATAAGAAAATTTGGCTGATGTATTAAAGCCGATAAATAATGGATTACTTCCTTCAGCTGAGACACTTCAGATGCGCACTGCTCAACATGATGGTTTTGAAATATTAAATATGATTTGAATCGCTTCAATAAAGGAAGATACAGTTATGCGCTGTCATAGAGGCTACACACAATTATAATGAGAACATCATAATTGTGCGTTTGGGACATGGCTTTTAATATTGAAACTTTTGTTTTTGTAATCAGGATCTCTAAAATTATATAAAAATTTGGATTTAGATTTATCGGGCAATATATCGGTTATACATATATGAAGAATTATCGGTTATCGGTAAGGATGCACTTTATATTTGAAAGCCGATAACCGATATATTGGCCGATAAACCTAAAATCCAAATTTTTATATAATTTTTGAGAGCCTGATACAAAAAGAAAAGTCTCACCATTACAAGTCATGTCCCAAACGCACAATTATGATGTTCTCGTTATAATGTTATGTAGCCGATATGACAGACCTGCGCTGCTCATGTTGCATATTACCGTATTTTCCTTTTTTAAAAGTGATTTCAATCATATTTCAAGATATTCAAACCCATCATGTTGAGCAGTGGCATCTGAAGTGTCTCAGCAGAAGGAGATAATACATTATTTATCGGCTTTAATATCTCAGACAAATTCTCTTACTGGGCCGATAACGATAACATTAAAAATGAACCGATACCGATATGGTGGCCGATATATCGTGCATCCCTAGTTATCGGTATCAGCCAAAATTTTCAACAGTTAATGGAACCTATAGACAGGTTTGCATATGTGTTTTATGTGATGAATCAGGCTTTTATGGTTTAAATATTACGATATAGTGAGAAGGGATGGGAACGTGACAGTGACGATGATCGCCATGACTTGATTGGTTATTGCTGTATTTTGGTTAGCATTAGGACAGTGTGCCGTCCAGACTGGAGAACTAAAGTGAAACTATGGCTTTGGAAGCACATAGTGATGCCTGGAATCAATTTGATTATGAAAATACATGTATATTCATTAGAGTCATGACGTGCGGAGACTCAAACTGAGCAAAAATATGCAATTTTCTGCAGATGCTGATATTTCTATGAACAAAAAGTGATGAAATTCTGATGCTTAATGTAAATCAATGAGATCTTTATAACAGTACAGCAGATACTGACATAAAATGCATATAAATATTAATATCTATAAATTATGTCTTAGTAAGATGCTATTTAAATGCTTAGTTTTATGATCAAAGCGCTGTAGTTTTACATGTAATTCAACGTAATACAATGATGATGATTGAGAGATGAACAAATAAACCTTCCTCAAAAGCCTGATGATCATATTTGAGACTCATCATATTTCTAAAAATAAAATGATGTATGGATAATCAAGTAAACCTGCTTCAGTCCAGTAAGGGTTTATCTTGAAATATTACTAGCATTATAAAAGTTATTTGTACGTTTACTTTTCACCTTTTAATTTCACAGCAAAAAAAACCCCACATGAACCACAAAATACTTAAAGGCTTTTACTTGGTATAAAAAAATAAATACAATAAAAAGTCTAAACTATCAATCAGACGAGAGGAGATTGTGTTCAACAAGTTTATCAACAACGTTTTGATCATGTTGCTCATTTAGAGGCCCTATAAATTAATGTATTGAATATGATACAGTAACTTCATAGAGTTAAACATTAAGCTTATTTCAGGAAACCAAACTTTCAAGAAGGATTTTGGAGCATAGCGAAGCATTTACTTGCAGGACTGAAAGAACGGCACACATTAAAGTCTCCAAAGACTAATTGCTGTGAAGAAACTTCAGGGACTGAAAGGAAACGAGGGAAAGCCTGACGGGAGAAAGGAACTCAGGAAGCTCCTCTTCCGGTGCATTCAAAGCCATTCCCTCACATTTCCTTACAGAGTTTAGAAATACAAATGCAAACCAATATACACAAATGTGACCCTGGACCACAGAACCCAGTCACGAGTCGCACGGGTGTATCTGTGGGAATATCCAACAATACATGTTATGGCTCAAAATGATCAATTTTTATTTTATGCCAAAAATCATGAGGATATTCAGTAAAGATCATGTTCCATGAAGATATTTTGTACATTTCCTACCGTAAATATATAAAACATGTATTTGTGTGAGTGAATGCGGCACAATCGAGAACATAAATGAACAACTTTAAAGGGGATTTTCTCAATGTTTAGATTTTTTTTGCACCCCAGATTTTCTAATAGTTGCATCTCGACCAAATATTGTCCTCTCATAAACCATACATCAATGGAAAGCTTATTTATTCAGCTTTCAGATGATGCATACATCTCAATGTCAAAAAATGGACCCATGTGACTGGTTTTGTGGTCCAGGGTCACAAATACGAAAACAAGTTTGACCAATGCATTGCAATCGTAAAGTTCTCGAGTCCATACTTCACACTTCTGCTGCTTTACTACGGCACTAATAAACGTCAATGATAAAGTTATACCATCAAATGTCTGTGTCATTAACCCAGATTGCACTTCTGTTCATTTTTGCTTGATGTTATTGCGGTTTAGGGTCGGGAATCAGAATTCGGGAATCAAATACTTATCAAATAAAAATTCCGATTCCTCTTGTGAGCATTTTTTTACATGACTTTTTAAACCATTCAAACGCGAGACGACTTTCCTGCTGCCGTCTCTATAAAAACACTAATCAAACAACAAAACACAGAGAAAATTCACTCGTTCTTCACTGAATAACTTTTGTAACTATATTTGTATTGTATATTTTATTTATAAACTGCAGTGTTATTTTACATTTGATTAGTTTGTGTATCTGAACACCTGAAAATCTTAAAACACTTTATTTCAGTCGTTTCTTTGTTCAGCTGTATCTATTTGTTGCGATTGCAACTATGAGTTTGATTGACAGCTCTGGATGGCTGGATGCTCTTTACCGGACACTCGCGAGACATTTAGTCCTTAATTGTTAACCACCTGATCACAGCTTGAGCGAGTTAGCGCTTTACTGTCAAACAAGCTTCACTTTTGTGTGAGAACATCCCTGAAGAGCCCCAGGACTTCACTGAGCTTCAGACCGGTTAAACAACACGTGTGTGTTTTCTCTCTCACTGCCAGCGGTCGTTTATGGAAAACTGGAGGATATTCATCAGAGGATTCTGTCAATATTCAGAGAACAATTATGTTGGAGCACATAATGCAGCAAAAAAGGACACCACCATTTTTCTATATTAAATTTGCAATTATAAAACAGAATCCCAAAAAACACCCATAAACTGTTAAAATTGTAATAAAGTATTAAATTGTTTGATTAGACGTCACTTATGATTATTAAACTTTATGGTTTAATAATATTTAGGGATGTCCCGATACCACTTTTTGCAGAACGAGTCCGATACCGATACTGTAATTTTTGGTACTCGCCGATACCGATACCGTAACCGATACCTGAATTTTCACTGCATTTGTAATTTTTAAATGTATTAGTAGATAAACCAAAATATTATAAATCATATTAGTTGGCTTAATTTGTTTATCAAATATATATATTTATTTCAGTTATTTTCATGCTTAATTAAGCCTGCTAAAATGCATATGAGCTTCTGTAAGCCTACTGTCACTGTTCATTCTATTGCTCTATCATATTTTATCTTTCATTTAATAGCACAGCATATATTTAGAGCTGCTTCAGCAGGGCTCAGTGCTGAGGATCGGGTCAGTGGTTCAAATGTTTGTCAAAACCAGTGAAATATCACTTATTTAATCCAATTTTGATACTACAACAAAAACTAGCAGCCTAATTAATGTGAATTTAAACCAAGTAAGCAGTCAGTAACAAAATAAAAACAAACAATCGAATTACAAATAGGACAAATATATACAGAACAAAGAAAGGCTACAAATGAAATAAACAGTGTTTTTAGAGTTTTTCGGGTAGATCTAACAGGTACAGAAATTTGAATAAAGTAATCAAATGTGAAAAAAAAACATTCATTACTGTATGAATTATATATAGATGGATATTTTTCTAAAGTTGAAAAGGGTAGCCTATTTAGTCAAGAGCAGTGAGTAATTTCTTTGTCCTTTGTTTGATTAACATTAAAACACAGAAGCAGGTTTATCAAACTGCTGCCCCTTTAAGACCGAGCGCACGGACCGCATTTGAACATGCTACGTTCATTTGAGATATAACCGACTTTGTTTACTATAGGATACTCACCAAGACGGGTGTTATTGCATAGTTGTGTGTGAATTCGTCCATACAAGCGCAATACGTGAAAGACAATTTAATTCAGTATTCGCGCGCTGAGACGCTGGTTTGAGGGGCGCGCGCTTCGGATGTTTGCATTCATGAAACTTCTTGACCTCTGCACACGTCCTGTAATAATGTAGGGAATCACTCGTTATACTTCAGTCAGGTAACAGTTCATGTTTTACTTTACTTACATATACGATTTAGTTTTCATCCAAATAACGTGCTGAGTGAACGATCAGCAATCAAGAGCATTCAACAGAAGTGCGCTTCTCGCTCTCTGTCTCTCTCTCTGCCTCTCTCTCTCTCGTCAGTTAACGTTAATATAATAAGCTAAAGCTACATGCCTCGTTTAATTTCGTTGCCATTGACATCGAACTGAACAAACTTTCCACTGTTGTCTGTTTAAAGGGATGTGCTCGACCAGCTCGTGCGTCTATGACTCGTGCGTTCACCTCGACAAAGCACTCGCGGCGGCCAGTTTCGTTTCGCAAAATGTACGTGGTATCGTTGCGTGGTATCGGCGAATTTTTATGAGTACGAGTACGAGTATATGAGGACAGTATCGGCCCGATCCCCGATGCCAGTATCGGTATCGGGCCATCCCTAATAATATTATTAAATATTTAAAAAGGGACTATACGTCAAATCCAGAAACCCATGTTATTAGTGACACCGGTGGCCATTAAGTGAACTGCAGCCAGAAACGCATTGCCCGTGCGACGGATCAGTGAAGTAACGTCCGTGATTCAAGACACTGACGGAGTTAAGCTGAAACTCTTTTTCATTCTCTTTTCTTAGAAGTAAACAGATGTTGGAAATAGCTTTGCGGAGATACACTGTTACCGAACACCCCGACGCCATCAGAGAGACGTTTAGATGAATATGTAAATATGTGCTGCGCGTTTTTCCCTCAATAACAAAATAAACACATGAGAAAAATGACAGTGGTGAGGAAACAGCTGTTCAGAAAGCATCTGATAATAGCGATGTGGGAATGTTTGATTCACCGGCATCGTGTCGACAGATTACACTGATATATGATAGTTTTGAGACTGAAGACTATATAGATCTGGCTCTGTGAGACTATAGTTTATATCAATGGCTTTTCATTGCATGACACATTAACATTACAGGCTCCTTCAGCTTTATCCTGAACATTGTATAAGCATTTATTTCATGTGTCACTGTAGTTGACCTCTAGGGGTGGGGAAAAAAAGATTCCCACCCCTATTGACCTCGCTGACTCATTACAGATTCGGATTGTTTGTGTCACGGTTACTGTAAAACAGCAACAACTAAATATATATATATATATATATATATATATATATATATATATATATATATATATATATATATATATATATATATATATTAGTCATATTCTAATTGCATTTATTGATTTAATATAAGAATTTGACACAAAAGATGATGCATACAATTATTTAGTTTTCAAAAATGGCTTCATAAAAGGTAAAAATGTTAAAAATCTATTTAAATAAATATTGTAAAAGAACATTACAAAAATAAACAAAATACTGTCTAATTATCATTAGCGATAAAATCCCAGAAAATATAGAGATATTTTTGTCGTCAATATCGCACACACCTACACACACACACACACACACACACACACACACACACACACACACACACACACGTCCCGAATCCTTCACATAAAAATCAGTCTACAGGCTTTCATAGACAACACAGGAAGTCGTTACAAGCTGTTTCCCACTGGCAATAAAAAGCGATTAATACATGAAACCAATGGTATCCAGAAAAATGTAAAAACATGGAATTTGGGAAAAGTAAAGTGGGATGTGGGAATTTCACTGGGCTGTAATTATTTTAAAGTTCTGATGAATCATGAATTACATTAAAATTAAAATCAAACCTGCAAGTTTAATCTCTGTGTGTGTGCATGTGTTCAGTCAGTGTGTGTGTGTGTTCAGTCAGTGTGTGTGTGTGTGTGTGTGTGTGTGTGTGTGTGTTCAGTCAGTGTGTGTGTTCAGTCAGCGCGCGTGTGTGTGTGTGTGTGTGTGTGTTCAGTGTGTGTTCAGAGTGTGTGTTCAGTCAGTGTGTGTTCAGTCAGTGTGTGTTCAGTCAGTGTGTGTGTTCAGTCAAAGTCAGTGTGTGTGTTCATGTTCAGTGTGTGTTCAGTCAGTGTGTGTGTATGTGTTCAGTCAGTGTGTGTATGTGTTCAGTCAGTGTGTTCAGTCAGCGTGTGTGTGTGTGTTCATGTTCAGTGTGTGTTCAGTCAGTGTGTGTGTGTATGTGTTCAGTCAGTGTGTATGTGTTCAGTCAGTGTGTGTATGTGTTCAGTCAGTGTGTGTTCAGTCAGCGTGTGTTCAGTCAGCGTGTGTTCAGTCAGCGTGTGTGTGTGTGTTCATGTTCAGTGTGTGTTCAGTCAGTGTGTGTATGTGTTCAGTCAGTGTGTGTTCAGTCAGCGTGTGTGTGTGTGTTCATGTTCAGTGTGTGTTCAGTCAGTGTGTGTGTGTGTGTTCATGTTCAGTGTGTGTTCAGTCAGTGTGTGTATGTGTTCAGTCAGCGTGTGTTCAGTCAGCGTGTGTGTGTGTGTGTGTGTGTGTGTTCATGTTCAGTGTGTGTTCAGTCAGTGTGTGTATGTGTTCAGTCAGTGTGTGTTCAGTCAGCGTGTGTGTGTGTTCATGTTCAGTGTGTGTATGTGTTCATGTTCAGTGTGTTCAGTCAGCGTGTGTGTGTGTGTGTGTGTTCATGTTCAGTGTGTGTTCAGTCAGTGTGTGTATGTGTTCATGTTCAGTGTGTGTGTGTATGTGTTCAGTCAGCGTGTGTGTGTGTGTGTGTGTGTGTGTGTTCAGTCAGTGTGTGTTCAGTCAGTGTGTGATCAGTCAGTGTGTGATCAGTCAGTGTGTGTGTTCAGTCAGTGTGTGTGTTCAGTCAAAGTCAGTGTGTGTGTATGTGTTCAGTCAGTGTGTGTATGTGTTCAGTCAGTGTGTTCAGTCAGCGTGTGTGTGTGTGTTCATGTTCAGTGTGTATGTGTTCAGTCAGTGTGTGTGTGTGTGTGTGTGTGTGTGTGTGTATGTGTTCAGTCAGTGTGTATGTGTTCAGTCAGTGTGTGTATGTGTTCAGTCAGTGTGTGTATGTGTTCAGTCAGTGTGTGTATGTGTTCAGTCAGTGTGTTCAGTCAGCGTGTGTGTGTGTGTTCATGTTCAGTGTGTGTTCAGTCAGTGTGTGTGTGTATGTGTTCAGTCAGTGTGTATGTGTTCAGTCAGTGTGTGTATGTGTTCAGTCAGTGTGTGTTCAGTCAGCGTGTGTTCAGTCAGCGTGTGTTCAGTCAGCGTGTGTTCAGTCAGCGTGTGTGTGTGTGTTCATGTTCAGTGTGTGTTCAGTCAGTGTGTGTATGTGTTCAGTCAGTGTGTGTTCAGTCAGCGTGTGTGTGTGTGTTCATGTTCAGTGTGTGTTCAGTCAGTGTGTGTGTGTGTTCATGTTCAGTGTGTGTTCAGTCAGTGTGTGTATGTGTTCAGTCAGCGTGTGTTCAGTCAGCGTGTGTGTGTGTGTGTGTGTGTGTGTGTTCATGTTCAGTGTGTGTTCAGTCAGTGTGTGTATGTGTTCAGTCAGTGTGTGTTCAGTCAGCGTGTGTGTGTGTTCATGTTCAGTGTGTGTATGTGTTCATGTTCAGTGTGTTCAGTCAGCGTGTGTGTGTGTGTGTGTGTGTGTTCATGTTCAGTGTGTGTTCAGTCAGTGTGTGTATGTGTTCATGTTCAGTGTGTGTGTGTATGTGTTCAGTCAGCGTGTGTGTGTGTGTGTGTTCAGTCAGTGTGTGTTCAGTCAGTGTGTGATCAGTCAGTGTGTGATCAGTCAGTGTGTGTGTTCAGTCAGTGTGTGTGTTCAGTCAAAGTCAGTGTGTGTGTATGTGTTCAGTCAGTGTGTGTATGTGTTCAGTCAGTGTGTTCAGTCAGCGTGTGTGTGTGTGTTCATGTTCAGTGTGTATGTGTTCAGTCAGTGTGTGTGTGTGTGTGTGTGTGTGTGTGTGTGTGTGTGTATGTGTTCAGTCAGTGTGTATGTGTTCAGTCAGTGTGTGTATGTGTTCAGTCAGTGTGTGTATGTGTTCAGTCAGTGTGTGTATGTGTTCAGTCAGTGTGTGTATGTGTTCAGTGTGTGTTCAGTCAGTGTGTGTATGTGTTCAGTGTGTGTTCAGTCAGCGCGCGTGTGTGTGTTCAGTGTGTGTGTGTTCAGCGTGTGTTCAGTCAGTGTGTGTGTGTGTGTGTGTGTGTGTGTGTGTGTGTGTGTGTGTGTGTGTGTGTGTGTGTGTGTGTGTGTGTTCAGCGTGTGTTCAGTCAGTGTGTGTGTGTTCAGCATGTGTTCAGTCAGTGTGCGCGTGTGTGCGTGTGTTCAGCGTGTTCAGTCAGTGTGCGAGTGTGTTCAGCGTGTGTTCAGTCAGTGTGTGTGTGTGTTCAGCGTGTTCAGTCAGTGTGCGTGTGTGCGCGTGTGTGTGTGTGTTCAGCGTGTTCAGTCAGTGTGCGAGTGTGTTCAGCGTGTGTTCAGTCAGTGTGTGTGTGTGTTCAGCGTGTTCAGTCAGTGCGTGTGTGTGTTCAGCGTGTGTGTGTGTGTGTTCAGCGTGTTCAGTCAGTGTGCGTGTGTGCGCGTGTGTGTGTGTGTTCAGCGTGTTCAGTCAGTGTGCGTGTGTGCGCGTGTGTGTGTGTGTTCAGCGTGTTCAGTCAGTGTGTGTGTGTGTTCAGCGTGTTCAGTCAGTGTGCGTGTGTGCGCGTGTGTGTGTGTGTTCAGCGTGTTCAGTCAGTGTGTGTGTGTGTTCAGCGTGTGTTCAGTCAGTGTGTGTGTGTGTTCAGCGTGTTCAGTCAGTGCGTGTGTGTGCGCGTGTGTGTGTGTGTGTTCAGCCAGTGTGCGAGTGTGTTCAGCGTGTGTTCAGTCAGTGTGTGTGTGTGTGTTCAGCGTGTGTTCAGTCAGTGTGCGAGTGTGTTCAGCGTGTGTTCAGTCAGTGTGCGTTCAGCGTGTGTTCAGTCAGTGTGCGAGTGTGTTCAGCGTGTGTTCAGTCAGTGTGCGTTCAGCGTGTGTTCAGTCAGTGTGCGAGTGTGTTCAGCGTGTGTTCAGTCAGTGTGCGAGTGTGTTCAGCGTGTGTTCAGTCAGTGTGCGAGTGTGTTCAGCGTGTGTTCAGTCAGTGTGCGTTCAGCGTGTGTTCAGTCAGTGTGCGAGTGTGTTCAGCGTGTGTTCAGTCAGTGTGCGAGTGTGTTCAGCGTGTGTTCAGTCAGTGTGCGAGTGTGTTCAGCGTGTGTTCAGTCAGTGTGTGTGTGTTCAGCGTGTGTTCAGTCAGTGTGTGTGTGTGTGTGTGTGTGTGTGTGTAGCGTGTGTTCAGTCAGTGTGTGTGTGTTCAGCGTGTGTTCAGTCAGTGTGTGTTCAGCGTGTGTTCAGTCAAGTGTGCGTGTGTGTGTGTGTGTGTGTGCGTGCGTTCGTTCAGCGTGTGTTCAGTCAGTGTGTGTGTGTTCAGCGTGTGTTCAGTCAGTGTGCGTGTGTGTTCAGCGTGTGTTCAGTCAGCGTGTGTGTGTGTGTGCGCGTGTGTGTGTGTTCAGCGTGTGTTCAGTCAGTGTGTGTGTGTGTGTGTGTGCGCGTGTGTGTGTTCAGCGTGTGTTCAGTCAGTGTGCGCGTGTGTTCAGCGTGTGTGTTCAGTCAGTGTGTGTGTGTTCAGTCAGTGTGTGTTCAGTCAGTGTGTGTGTGTGTTCAGCGTGTGTTCAGTCAGTGTGTGTGTGTGTTCAGCGTGTGTTCAGTCAGTGTGTGTGTGTGTGTGTTCAGCGTGTGTTCAGTCAGTGTGTGTGTGTTCAGTCAGTGTGTGTGTGTTCAGTCAGTGTGTGTGTGTTCAGTCAGTGTGTGTGTGTTCAGTCAGTGTGTGTTCAGTCAGTGTGTGTGTGTTCAGTCAGTGTGTGTTCAGTCAGTGTGTGTGTGTTCAGTCAGTGTGTGTTCAGTCAGTGTGTGTGTGTTCAGTCAGTGTGTGTTCAGTCAGTGTGTGTTCAGTCAGTGTGTGTTCAGTCAGTGTGTGTTCAGTCAGTGTGTGTTCAGCGTGTGTTCAGTCAGTGTGTGTGTGTGTTCAGCGTGGTTCAGTCAGTGTGTGTGTGTGTTCAGCGTGTGTTCAGTCAGTGTGTGTGTGTGCGCGCGTGTTCAGCGTGTGTGTGTGTGTGTGCGTGTGTGTGTGTTTACAGTGACACCACAGACGACTCGTGAGCAGCATCAAAACAAAGGCCTGAAGTGTACAGCACATCATATGTCAGGCTATTCACTTCACTTGCTCCCAACAGAGCGTCACATGACCTGAAAGTGCCCCGTCTCAGAGGGAGGACAGAGGACGCAGAGCAACAGCAGGAAGCGTCTCCTAAACAGCTGATTTCCAGCAGGAAGTAAAGTGTGATTGGCAGAAGCGACTCGCCTAAAAAAAACAAAATAGCCGCAAAATGGAAGTTTCTCATCATAAATGAATAAATCAGTAAACGCCGTCGTGTTCTCTGGCGTTCGGATGCTGGTGTTCGGGAACACACTCGTGTGTGTGAGACGCTCCTGGAGGGAATTACACCCAATCATTCTGATCACACACTTCGACTCCGGTGTTTCAGAAACACCAAACCAACATTAGAGACGCTGCGACGCCATTGGTCCACTGCTTACTCCAGTTATCCAATCACAGCCTCCGCTGAGGGTTTTGTTGATCATCAACGGATTTATTCAGTAAATGTGTTTCCATCGTAGTTTATGGGCGTCTTCTAATCAGATTTTGTGTTTTTTTATGCACATTTTCAGAATATATGCACATCTTGACGCTTCCATCCAGTGTTTTTTATGCAATATCACAAAATGCATAGGTGTGAGGAGCACTGCTAGTGTCAGCCTGCCTAACCAACTGCACAACTGGTAATATTTTAAAACATGAGGCATTACAATCATTTAAAAAATGTTCTGAAGCTAAAACAGACAGAGGGGGTTATGGGTAATGTTTGATTTAATGTGTTTAATACGGCTGAAGTGGCCATAACTCGGTTGCTGGACAGCAAACATCCTCTTTGCATTAAAGCTGTGATTTATGACACATTCCTTTTAAAATAAATATTTTTTCAAGTGTATTCTCTCCAAGAGCCGAGATGGATCACAGCGCTTGCACACACACACAGACGAGTGTCATAAAGTCATGTCATGCAGGAGGAACGATTAGGAGCGTTTAGCTGACTTATACATGATGCAACACATAATAACCACATTACAGCTACAAGACACGGCTCACCCGTCCTGACAGACGCCCTGTAACTATTAGGTGTGTCTGAAGAGAAACCCACGAGCCGAGACGAGACACTCAACTTCCCCTTTTTACATTCTCACACACATGGAAACACGAACGCACAAATCTGAAGTAATGTGACCACTGGAAACGTCTATTTCTGACATAATCACAGTTTTGCTGGCTATACTTAGCGTCTGTGGGGTTTGTCCCTTTGCACGTAATGCATGCGTGACAATAGACCTTATTCAGAGCGGCGCCATCACAGGTGTATGAATTCTGAAAGCGAGGCTGTGAGGGAAAGACTGAGGTACGGTGGACATTTTAGGACATCCTCAGACCTCAGACATATGAAGAAATGGCATCGCGCCTCAGACTGAAAGGCTTCAGGTCTCAGGGAAAACAATGTCAGGTGTCAGGTGTCGTACAATTAGGCATCAGACAAAACAGCCTCAGACAAAACGGCATCGGGCGAAACGGACTCAGGTGGAGTTTGGAGGTTCGCATAGCCCCGCCCCATGTGACGTCACATGTATGCGGCTCATAGCTCGAAAGAACGCTTCAACTCCACGATAGTTTGCCAACATACAAACTAGCTAGTTTAAATATGGTATCTAAGTTTTTAAATGTGCAAATAAAACTTGCGAAATGCATGTTCTCTTCTGTAAACGACGTAATTAGTGTAAGATTTCATTAAAGCATATATATATATATAGGCTATATTATATGCTTTAATTAAATGTTAAAACATGCACTCGTGAAATGCTTTATGAACTATAATCACTGGCTTCTCTGACCTCTGACCCGACGCATGACATAGGATGTAGGAGTAGCGTAAGCTCAAACAAGAAGCTCAAGCTCCTTCCACATTTCTCTTTAAAAATTCTTGTTTTAGACTTATAATTCGTGACTGGTGTTTTGTTTTGCTCTATCCTCTGTGCTTCTGCGTTCGTCAATACATCATTCGTCGGGTCAGAGGTAGGGCTGGGCGATATGGATTTTTTTTTTATCACGATATGTTTTTCCATATTGATCGATCTCGATTCTTATCACGATATGTAGTTTTTGCAGATGCTGCCAGTGTAAGGGACATCCTGAAGCTTGAAGAAACAAGATATTCACTGAAACTTTAGAATAAAGTTTAATAACATAAAAAATTAAACAATATGCCTTTCAATAATGAGCACAAAATATTTTTGTTAAGGTCTTCATGCAGCCAAAGGATTCACATTACACTCCCACATTTATGAATCTTTCTATTGGTCAAGAGAGCAGCGTATTTGGAGGTATTGAAAAATACAAAAATAAAAGGTTGTGCACATCATTTGTAATTGCAAACATGAGTCATCTCCCTTTATACAATAATACAAACTTTTACTTATTGAAACATTGTATATAAACTAACAGCTGTGACAACTATCACATCAAATTGCTTTGGCTGGACAGTGAACATCTCAAGTAGCCTACAAAAAGAGTAAACATGGCCCTGGCACAAATACTACCTGTAAGATTAAGGTAGATCTCTAGAATTGTTTTATAAGTAGAATGAAATCTGAGCCAAAATTGCACAAATATGTAAACATAGTAAACCAAGGGCTGGGCGATATATCGCATGACATAAGGATTAGTAGTAAATCGCCATCACCTGCTATCAGATGGAGCAGCATTTACAACACAGAGACGTAGTTAACTGACAAGCTGAGCCATATCGCATTAATTATCACGGATCGGGATCGCCTGTGATAATTAATGCTATATGGCTCAGCTTGTCAGTTGTCTGCCATATCCAAACCACGCGTCCACACAATTGACGTCGTGTTACCTTTTTTTTTCAACAATGTCTTCGGTCTCGAGTTATGTAGTGATGTCGCCTTCACATTCGGCATTATTTTCGCTGTCCTCAACTTCAGTTTCGCTCATTTTTTTTTATCCTTTTTACAACTTTTTCCCTCTCTCTCAGTCTCCTTCTGTTTACTGTAGCCACGATGCTCGCTGAGAAGTGGGCGTGCCCTGCCGGCAGATACGGCAGCCGGCAGATACTGTTGCGCTTAGTTTTTCATGTGATATCGAATAATACGTCCCAAGCATATTATCGAAATCGTTCAGAATATTATCGCGATCCCGTATCGAGATCGAATTATCGCCCAGCCCTAGTCAGAGGTCACACTTCCGCCAGAACTAGATTCGCGTACAGCCGGTACCGGAAGCCAGTGATTATAGTTTATAAAGTTATAAATATGGGTATATTTCTTTCAAAAACATGGCTTCGCTTCAGAAGGCCTTTATTAACCCCTGGAGTCGTATGGATTACTGTTATGATGGATGGATGTGCTTTTTTGGGCTTCACAATCCCTTCCATTCACTCCCATTATAAAGCTGGGAAGAGTCAGGATATATTTTAATATAACTTTGTGTATAGATTGTGTTTAGATGAAAGAAGAAAGTCATATGGCTTGAGAGTGAGTAAATTATGGGATGATTATGATTTTCATTTTTGGGTGAACTAACCCTTTAATATACTGAGATTTAACCAACTGGTAATATAAAGTTAAACGCCAATGAATCTCCAAACCTGTTCAAACTACATCCAGCCCTGGTTAAACACACCTGAAGCAGTTCAGCAGTATATCAGGGGATTCTTTTGAGAGCGCCGTCTCTATGAAAGTCCGTATTAGTCCCGGTATATTCACCAACAACTGGGAAAGTCATGGGAATGCATTGGTCAGAAGGTGTTCAGAGTTAAAGCAGCGTTGGATGCTTATTCACAGCAGTGCCATCTTTGATATTTAACGGGTATGAAAGCGAGGCTGTGAGGGATAGACGGGGTCGGACTGTTATCTAATGGGTTTGTGGATTGTTCTGCTGACAAAACACTACAAAAATATCTTTCCAAGTGATCTTTACTTCGAATGCCATTGAAAACACATTAAGGGCCCTTTCACATCTACCTCGTTTGGTCTGGATTTTCTGACTTTTCAGTTTGATCCGAATCAATATATATATATGCTTTAATTAAATGTTTCACTAATTACGTTGTATAGGCTACAGAAGAGAACATGCATTTCGCGAGTGCATGTTTTAACATTTAATTAAAGCATATAATATAGCCTATATATATATATGCTTTAATTAAATGTTACACTAATTTCGCTGTATGCAGAAGAGAACATGCATTTCGCAAGTTTTATTTGCACATTTAAAAACTTAGATACCATATTTAAACTAGCTAGCTTGTATGTTGGCAAACTATCGTGGAGTTGAAGCGTTCTTTCGAGCTATGAGCCGCATACATGTGACGTCACATGGGGCGGGGCTATGCGAACCTCCAAACTCCACCTGAGTCCGTTTTGCCCGATGCCTTTGTGTCTGAGGCTGTTTTGTCTGATGCCTAATTGTACGAGACCTGACACCTGACATTGTTTTTCCTGAGACCTGAAGCTTTTCAGTCTGAGGCGCGATGCCATTTTGTCCAAAGACTGAAGCCTTTTAGTCTGAGGCGCGATGCCTTTTCTTCATATGTCTGAGGATGTCCTAAAATGTACACCGTACTGAGGGCGTTCTCACACCTGAGAGTCCGGACCAAAGGTCATGTTTTGATACATTTGGTAAGTTCTTTTCGTTTGTTCGGTCCGGACCGAGACTACCTCTTTTCGTCTGTTCGGTCCGGACCGAGACTACCTCTTTTCGTCTGTTTGGTCTGGACCGAGACTACCTCTTTTCGTCTGTTTGGTCTGGACCGAGACTACCTCTTTTCGTCTGTTCGGTCCGGACCGAGACTACCTCTTTTCGTCTGTTTGGTCTGGACCGAGCCTACCTCTTTTCGTCTGTTCGGTCCGGACCGAGACTACCTCTTTTCGTCTGTTCGGTCCGGACCGAGACTACCTCTTTTCGTCTGTTCGGTCTGGACCGAGACTACCTCTTTTCGTCTGTTCGGTCCGGACCGAGACTACCTCTTTTCGTCTGTTCGGTCTGGACCGAGACTACCTCTTTTCGTCTGTTCGGTCCGGACCGAGACTACCTCTTTTCGTCTGTTTGGTCCGGACCGAGACTACCTCTTTTCGTCTGTTCGGTCCGGACCGAGACTACCTCTTTTCGTCTGTTTGGTCCGGACCGAGACTACCTCTTTTCGTCTGTTTGGTCCGGACCGAGACTACCTCTTTTCGTCTGTTTGGTCTGGACCGAGACTACCTCTTTTCGTCTGTTCGGTCCGGACCGAGACTACCTCTTTTCGTCTGTTCGGTCCGGACCGAGACTACCTCTTTTCGTCTGTTCGGTCCGGACCGAGACTACCTCTTTTCGTCTGTTCGGTCCGGACCGAGACTACCTCTTTTCGTCTGTTTGGTCTGGACCGAGACTACCTCTTTTCGTCTGTTTGGTCTGGACCGAGACTACCTCTTTTCGTCTGTTTGGTCTGGACCGAGACTACCTCTTTTCGTCTGTTCGGTCCGGACCGAGACTACCTCTTTTCGTCTGTTTGGTCTGGACCGAGACTACCTCTTTTCGTCTGTTCGGTCCGGACCGAGACTACCTCTTTTCGTCTGTTTGGTCTGGACCGAGACTACCTCTTTTCGTCTGTTCGGTCCGGACCGAGACTACCTCTTTTCGTCTGTTTGGTCTGGACCGAGACTACCTCTTTTCGTCTGTTCGGTCCGGACCGAGACTACCTCTTTTTGTCTGTTTGGTCTGGACCGAGACTACCTCTTTTCGTCTGTTCGGTCCGGACCGAGACTACCTCTTTTCGTCTGTTCGGTCCGGACCGAGACTACCTCTTTTCGTCTGTTTGGTCTGGACCGAGACTACCTCTTTTCGTCTGTTTGGTCTGGACCGAGACTACCTCTTTTCGTCTGTTTGGTCCGGACCGAGACTACCTCTTTTCGTCTGTTTGGTCTGGACCGAGACTACCTCTTTTCGTCTGTTCGGTCCGGACCGAGACTACCTCTTTTCGTCTGTTCGGTCCGGACCGAGACTACCTCTTTTCGTCTGTTTGGTCTGGACCGAGACTACCTCTTTTCGTCTGTTCGGTCCGGACCGAGACTACCTCTTTTCGTCTGTTCGGTCCGGACCGAGACTACCTCTTTTCGTCTGTTTGGTCTGGACCGAGACTACCTCTTTTCGTCTGTTTGGTCTGGACCGAGACTACCTCTTTACGTCTGTTCGGTCCGGACCGAGACTACCTCTTTTCGTCTGTTCGGTCCGGACCGAGACTACCTCTTTTCGTCTGTTCGGTCCGGACCGAGACTACCTCTTTTCGTCTGTTTGGTCTGGACCGAGACTACCTCTTTTCGTCTGTTTGGTCTGGACCGAGACTACCTCTTTTCGTCTGTTCGGTCCGGACCGAGACTACCTCTTTTCGTCTGTTTGGTCTGGACCGAGACTACCTCTTTTCGTCTGTTTGGTCTGGACCGAGACTACCTCTTTTCGTCTGTTCGGTCCGGACCGAGACTACCTCTTTTCGTCTGTTTGGTCTGGACCGAGACTACCTCTTTTCGTCTGTTCGGTCCGGACCGAGACTACCTCTTTTCGTCTGTTTGGTCTGGACCGAGACTACCTCTTTTCGTCTGTTCGGTCCGGACCGAGACTACCTCTTTTCGTCTGTTCGGTCCGGACCGAGACTACCTCTTTTCGTCTGGACCGAGACTACCTCTTTTCGTCTGTTTGGTCTGGACCGAGACTACCTCTTTTCGTCTGTTTGGTCCGGACCGAGACTACCTCTTTTCGCCTGTTCGGTCCGGACCGAGACTACCTCTTTTCGTCTGTTTGGTCTGGACCGAGACTACCTCTTTTCGTCTGTTCGGTCCGGATCGTGGTCTGGGGGAGGTTTCACACCTGTAATTTTGATTCGGATCAAACTGAAAAGTCAGAAAATCTGGACCAAACAAGGTAGATGTGAAAGGGCCCTTAATGTGTTTTCAATGGCATTCGCTGTAAAGATCACTTGTAAAGATATTTTTGCAGTGTTTTGTCAGCAGAACAATCCACAAACCCATTAGATAACAGTCCGACCCCGTCTATCCCTCACAGCCTCGCTTTCATACCCGTTAAATATCAAAGACGGCACTGCTGTGAATAAGCATCCAACGCTGCTTTAACTCTGAACACCTTCTGACCAATGCATTCCCATGACTTTCCCAGTTGTTGGTGAATATACCGGGACTAATACGGACTTTCATAGAGACGGCGCTCTCAAAAGAATCCCCTGATATACTGCTGAACTGCTTCAGGTGTGTTTAACCAGGGCTGGATGTAGTTTGAACAGGTTTGGAGATTCATTGGCATTTAACTTTATATTACCAGTTGGTTAAATCTCAGTATATTAAAGGGTTAGTTCACCCAAAAATGAAAATCATAATCATCCCATAATTTACTCACTCTCAAGCCATATGACTTTCTTCTTTCATCTAAACACAATCTATACACAAAGTTATATTAAAAAATATCCTGACTCTTCCCAGCTTTATAATGGGAGTGAACGGGAGAGATTTTAAAGCCCAAAAAAGCACATCCATCCATCATAACAGTAATCCATACGACTCCAGGGGTTAATAAAGGCCTTCTGAAGCGAAGCCATGTTTTTGAAAGAAATATACCCATATTTATAACTTTATGAACTATAATCACTGGCTTCCGGTACCGGCTGTACGCGAATCTAGTTCTGGCGGAAGTGTGACCTCTGACCCGATGAATGATGTATTGACGAACGCAGAAGCACAGAGGATAGAGCAAAACAAAACACCAGTCATGAATTATAAGTCTAAAACAAGAATTTTTAAAGAGAAATGTGGAAGGAGCTTGAGCTTCTTGTTTGAGCTTACGCTACTCCTACATCCTACGTCATGCGTCGGGTCAGAGGTCAGAGAAGCCAGTGATTATAGTTCATAAAGTTATAAATATGGATACTTTTCTTTTTAAAAAACGGATGGCTTCGCTTCAGAAGGCCTTTATTAACCCCTGGAGTCGTGTGGATTACTGTTATGATGGATGGATGTGCTTTTTTGGGCTTTAAAATCTCTCCCGTTCACTCCCATTATAAAGCTTGGAAGAGCCAGGATATTTTTTAATATAACTCCGATTGTGTTTCTGGATGAAAAATTAAAGTCATATACACCTAGGACGGCTTGAGGGCGAGTAAATTATGGGATAATTTTCTTTTTTGGGTGAACTATCCCTTTAAGACAACGGTTTTGTAAGACAAGTTCTGTTATGTCTAAATATAGCCAACAAACGAGGCATAAAATGCACTATTTGAATACAGTTACACAACACTAAGTACTTCTGACTCCTTAAAATCTTTAAATATATGTATTGCAATTGAAATATACAGCGCAAATAGATAATGTGCACTAAAATAAAGACCTAAAAGTTTGTTTTGGATGTTGTCTTTCCACTAGTCTGAAAGAAAACCTCAAAATAGACTTCAAAACTGACCAGTGCATGTAAAAAATAAATAATAAAAAAACAGGTTTTGAGTGTAGTGTCTCGTACTGAACGTTCAAAACACAGTAGACTTGGGATTAATATGTTTATGACTTTGCGTTGACTCACACAGACCAGCGAACAGCTAATGTTCCCTCAGACACTTTAGGCGTTAAATCACACTGTTTATTTACATTCCGCGCGCACATATCTGACCACAATCGCCTCTCTCTGATTTAGAAGTGACTTTTAAAGCTCCTCAAGTGGCCTAGTTTGACCCGTGCTGTCAGATATCCCTCCGCCCGAGAACCTCACCTCTTCTGCGCTCTTCCTCAGCGCTTTCTCTCGCTCGTACTGGGTCATGAGCTGCTCGTTGTCCTCCTTCAGGAGCTCCAGGTCCACCTCGTGCTCCTGGTTCACCGCGAACACCGAGTCCAGGTTCTCCAGAACCGCCACGACCAGCGGCATAAGTTCCTTCACCACGTCCTCGTCGTATCTCCCGATCATCCGCTCGAACTCGCGGTAAATGGAGCTCGCCAAGCCGGACACCCGCTCGGACATCATCGCAGAGGTGCCCGGGTCCTCCTGGTAAAGCACACCGTCCTCCAACTCCATCTTTACTTCGCTTTTACTTCGTTTTACTTTACTTTAAGACGCTAGCAGCAGCAACAGCCAGCTCGCGCGCTAACCGTTGAGATCTCGGGTTTACTAGTGTTGGACTACATTTACGAGTAACTTTTTTTTTTGGAAGCCACTTTAACATTAAGAGAAAACAAAACCTCTCCGTTGTCAAGTTAACTCGTCTCGGTCCTCGGGGACAGTTATTTGACCGGGATAACCTGCACTAAACGGCAGTCGTTAAGTACTAGAGTCCCGACCTGACCGTCACATGATGACGTCACGCTCCACTGGAGAAGGGGGAGGAGCCAGGGCGTTTGTTGACACCCTTCAAACTTTCGCGTTTTCGGATTGTTTGTTTATTTTAGTTTGACTCTAGCAATTGGCATTTAAATATTTGCATAAAACATCGCAATTAAATAGCATGTTGATTGAAAATTACATTTTATTTTATTATCTGCACCGTGTCAAGAGGGAATCAACAAGTGACCACGGTTTCTGTGATCTATTTTCACAAACTATTATATTCACACACACACACATACTGTATATATACACATACACACATATATATATATATATATGAAGAGTTCAGATGCAAAAGCCTCTAAGTGCCATCTGACATTTTCTTCTAGAATGATCATTTTTATAAAACTTGTATATTTAAGTAATTTCACTTAAATGACAATTAATAGGTAATTTGCATTGCCATTTAAGTGAAATTATTGAACTTAAATATACAAGCTTGATAAAAATGATTATTCTAGAAGAAAATGTCAGATGGCACTTCATACATATAAACAAACATATTTATACATGCACATACACATATACACACACACACATACAAATATACACACACAGACACACTATATATATGTACACTCACACACACGCACACATATATACACCTACACACACACACACACACATATACATGTATATATACACAAACACACATATATATATATATATTATAGCAACTGTGGTCACTTTTTTTCACAAGAACCTCTAATAATAATAATAATAAACATGCACTTTTCAATCTCACTTTTTCCAAAATGGACCAGACCAATTTTTCCTCAACATTTTTTATTATTGAAAAAAGCACGACACCCTGAAAACCCTGAAAGGCTGCGGTGGAGTAACTGACCAGACGCTGAAGCCGAGGAAATGTTTTCATGCGTTCGGTGCCATGCATCAGAGTCTCATACGGCGGATGCGTTTCGCTGATCTATAATCAGTGCAAAACACTCTTTTTGGCAAATGACCACACAACTCCCATGTGACAAAGACACATCACAAAACACAACGCCACCATTACACTCAACACTGATCTTCTGAATCGCTCATCTTTGCACAACCACTGAAATGAAAGGAATTGTCACGTTTGAACAACACAGCACTGTAAATAATGTGATGACGGAGGGAATATACAGCTGTAGATGAAGCAGACGCACCACTGGGGTCAGAAGGCAGAAATAAATACGCATGTTGAACGTCTGTAGTGAGATTCGTTAGCGCTCAGATGACGTTGAGGTGGCTGTTGCTGGTGGAGGACGGGCAGAGAGCGGACGGCTGATCTCGGGTCAGACTCCTCAGGGCCCGCAGGACCACGTCAGGCATGTGATCCACCATCATCCTCGGGCTGATCAGAACATTCCGGAACGACGTCTCGCTCGACCACTCCGCACGGTATCTCACCGGAGAGAAGCAGTGTCTGTGAAGAGGACAATTCAGCTGGGATTAAATGTGACAGACATAATCCATTTAATTGGTTTTTATTATATATTTTAATTATTTATTATTATTATTTATATTTTTTAAATACCCTTTTTAGTTAAATACTGTTCTCTATTTTTTGCTTATATATTTTAATTATTTATTATTATTATTTATATTTTTTAAATACCTTTTTTAGTTAAATACTGTTCTCTATTTTTTGCTTATATATTTTAATTATTTATTATTATTATTTATATTTTTTAAATACCTTTTTTAGTTAAATACTGTTCTCTATTTTTTGCTTATATATTTTAATTATTTATTATTATTATTTATATTTTTTTAAATACCTTTTTTAGTTAAATACTGTTCTCTATTTTTTGCTTATATATTTTAATTATTTATTATTATTATTTATATTTTATTTAAATACCTTTTTTAGTTAAATACTGTTCTCTATTTTTTGCTTATATATTTTAATTATTTATTATTATTATTTATATTTTTTAAATACCTTTTTTAGTTAAATACTGTTCTCTATTTTTTGCTTATATATTTTAATTATTTATTATTATTATTTATATTTTTTAAATACCTTTTTTAGTTAAATACTGTTCTCTATTTTTTGCTTATATATTTTAATTATTTATTATTATTATTTATATTTTTTTAAATACCTTTTTTAGTTAAATACTGTTCTCTATTTTTTGCTTATATATTTTAATTATTTATTATTATTATTTATATTTTATTTAAATACCTTTTTTAGTTAAATACTGTTCTCTATTTTTTGCTTATATATTTTAATTATTTATTATTATTATTTATATTTTTTAAATACCTTTTTTAGTTAAATACTGTTCTCTATTTTTTGCTTATATATTTAATTATTTATTATTATTATTTATATTTTTTAAATACCTTTTTTAGTTAAATACTGTTCTCTATTTTTTGCTTATATATTTTAATTATTTATTATTATTATTTATATTTTTTTAAATACCTTTTTTAGTTAAATACAGTTCTCTATTTTTTGCTTATATATTTTAATTATTTATTATTATTATTAATTTTTTTTAAATACCTTTTTTAGTTAAATACTGTTCTCTATTTTTTGCTTATTATATATTTAAATTTAAATACCCTTTCATTAAATACAATTTAATTTATTTTTTATTATATATTGTATTCAATTATTTTCTTATTACTATTCTTAATTATTATTTTTAAAATACTCCTTTTTGTTTTTTATTAAATATTTAATTTAATTATTTTAATTTTAATATTTTAAACACTCTTTAATGAAATATTCTTTTTATTATATATATTGCATTTCATTATTATTATTATTATTATTATTAAGTGTTAAAACATTAAGTGTTTTAATCATTATATTTTTAAATAATTAAATATCCTTTTTTATAATTTTAATAAAAAAAATTTATTATTATATTTACAAAAACTAATTAAATAGTCATTTACATTTTTTTTTAAATATTGTATTTCATTATTTGTATTATTACTATATTCATTATTTTTCAAATACTGTTTAATTAAATATTATTCTACTTTTTTATTATAAATTATTTAATGTTTATTATTTTAATTATATTTTGAAATACTAAGGATCATGTGACACTGAAGACTGGAGTAATGATGCTGAAAATTTAGCTTTGATCACAGGAATAAATTACACTTTACTGTATATTCACATAGAAAACTGATGTTTTAAATCATACAAATATTTCACATTTTTACTGTATGTTTGATCAAATAAATGCAGCCTTGATGAGCAGAAGAGACTCTTTGAAACACATGATAATAGAGTCTGAATCTCAGTTTTTTTCTGTGAGTGTTTCCGGCTCTGACCTGCGTGTGGGCCCGTCCTCGGTGATGTACATGACCCGGCCCGGCAGGTACAGGGGCAAGTGTGTGTGGTGGGCGGGCGAGTCGTCAGACGACAGGCTCTGATAGGTTGACGAGCGTCGCACCAACAGACTCTCCTCGCCTAGCAACGGATGGTTAAGCTCCTCCTCTCTTCGGTTCTCCATCTCCGTGGGGAAATCATCAGGAGTTCCTCCAAACACCTCGTACCAGCAGCCGTGCATTAATATCTTATACTGAGAGAGAGAGAGAGAAACAAATTAGATAGTAAAAGCAGGCTTAACCCTCATCCTTCCCTTGGGGATTTTGAAAAAAAAAATCATAATTTTCTTTTCTTTTTTTTGCACTTGAACCACGAATACACACAAAAATTTGAATGGATTTGAGGAGTTTTGTGGTTGAAATTTAAAAAAGTAACGAATCCTTCCATCGCGGATCAATCTGACTCCCATAGGAATGTGAGGAATGCTTCAGTACACATACAAAAACCTAAAAATGCTCAAAATTCAAACTAAAAATGCTAAAACCTTAACAAAAATGATTTTATAATGTCTAGATGTGTATCTGAATGCATACTGAAGCGAACTGACTTTACGACCCAGAGGAACAGCTCATTTGCTCCATATAGAGCTATAAGGCCATCTAGAGTCATGAAATATTATGTTATATATATTTTTCTTCCACAAGAGGTCGGCAAAGACACACACTGTAAGATATTTTGAGCTGAATTAAAAGGTTTCGGCATGAAATTGTGAGTTATTTTGATTTTAAGTTAAAAGAATGTGAGGAGTGTGCTTATATTACTATTTATTTACTGATTAAATCTAGTCATTTAAAAGGTAAATAAAAGAAAATATAACAAATCTCCCCCCCAAAAAAATTTGCATTAAAATATTGCATTTTTTTTTATAAAAACGAAATAAAATAAGCTTTCAGGACTAAAAAAAAACAGTTAAGTACAATTTTATGGCTTCGGGTCGTTTGGACCCGCGAGTGAAGATGTCTTGGAGAATAATCTTACCTTTGGTTTGCTGCAGTTAGACACCACTTTTAATAATCTTCTCTTCAGGTCCTCCATGTTTGGAATACTCAATCTACAGAAGCCGTTTGAGGAAGTGTTATGAAGCGTACAGTACAAGCAGAAGTCAGAAGAAAGCTCACGATAGCTGGACACTTCTCTAAATACACTCACAGTTTCAGATATACAGACGCTGTGGCGATATAAATAAACCTCACCTGGGCACGAGATCTTTTCCCAGCACCACCGACACCACGAACTGCTTTGAGTAATCGGCCAGCGCTTTACTGACAAGAGAGACAACCAACAAGTTTAACGTCTGATAACATGACATGATTCTTTACAAATGTACTCTTGACTGTCAAAGTTAGATATACTGTCAGTCAAAAGGTTTGAATAATTAACCTCCTGAGACCCTGTGTCCTCATATGAGGACATTACATTTTTGCCTCTTGACACAATGATAGTCAAATTTGTAAATCTTAGACATGTTGGCCACATTTAGGGACACTGCCCACACCATCTTGTGGTGATATAACAACATTACACCAATGTCAGTGAGAAGAAAATGGCTGGAAAATCAGCAAAATATCAGCAAAACACTTCCCGAAAGAAAAATGACCCAGGTAAAAAATCTATTCAAATTATATGAATGAAACAAATGTATTTATGTACAATACTGTCTCCATCATCATATGGGGATTAAAATTTGACATATTTTAGTAATAGTAGCACTCCAGGACATCAGTAAATGTGAAGCACTCGTTTGAGGACATTGGGACTATATTACATTATTTATTCTACCATGTGGTTAGCTAAACTTGGGAATTTTTAGACGGATCGCAATAGCATTGAAAAAACAACATTTGTCTGTGTGTGTGTGTGTGTGTGTGTGTGTGTGTGTGTGTGTAAGCATGAATTATTGAGTTAACATGGAAAAACTGGTTTGCTTTAGTGCAGAAAACTGGTAAAAATCAAGAATTTCAAAATGAAAGTGAGCCAATAAGTGGCCTTCTACTGCTCCCTGCTGGCCATTACCAGTACTATTATAAAAATCAGATTTTGTCAAGTGTTTATCACTTCATTTGTACTGACACTTCACATAATTGCTAGTAAAATGGTAAATTATAGACCCACTGTCCTCGCATGAGGACATCATTTTCTGCAAAAACTGCTTCCAGTACAAAAACAAATTTTAGTTATTATACTTATTAGGTCCAACTTATCCCAAATAGCAAGAACAATTATAAAATGCACACCAGGCAAGCTCTCGGGTCTCAGGAGGTAATTGATCAATGATCATCCTACTTATAATGATACAAAGGTCTTTATTTTACATAAATGTGAATGATTTCTGAAAGATCACGTGACACTAAAATTCAGCTTCGATCACAGGGAATAAATTACATCTTAAAATGCATTACAATAGACAACAGTTATTTTAATTTGTAATAATATTTCACATTATTACTGTTTTTACTGTATTTTTGAACAAATAAATGCAGCCTTGGTAATAAACTTTTACAGAATAAACATCTTAATTATTCCATATTCCTTCCAATTATTCCTATTACATGTGTCATTTTTTATATATATATATATATACACATACGCAACTTTGCATATTGTACTTAATTATTTTTATTACTATAATTATTAAATATTATTTTTTACAAACTTTTTAATTAAATACTCTTTTCTACTTTTTTATTATATATTATTTAATTAAATGTATTATGTTTTTAAATACTCTTAATTAAACGTTCTTTTAAATTTTTGTTTGTATTATATATTGTATTTCATTATTATTATCTTTTTTATTTTTAAATACTTTTTTTAAACATATTTAGTTTCTATCAGTGCTGTATGATGTCACGGTGTTTGTACAGTATGTCTGCTATTTTATAGAGATTTTTTCAAGCTAGTCTCATTCTATACATTTTATAATGTACATTGTAAATACACACATACGAGTATGGTATTTCTTTCAATATCAGAACATGATCTGTGTCTAAGTATTGTGCTGGTGTTGGGGTGGTGTGTGTGTGTGTATATATGTGACAGTACCTCATCAGGCCCCCTGGTGAGGAGAACGCGAAGCACTCCAGTGTGGGGTGTGTGTGTGTGTGTGTGTGTGTGTGTGTGTGTGTGTGTGTGTGTGTGTGTGTGTGTGTCACAGTACCTCATCAGGCCCCCTGGTGGAGAGAACGCGAAGCACTCCGGTGTGTGTGTGTGTGTGTGTGTGTGTGTGTGTGTGTGTGTGTGTTTGTGTGTGTGGGTGTGTGTGTGTGTGTGTGTGTCACAGTACCTCATCAGGCCCCCTGGTGGAGAGAACGCGAAGCACTCCAGTGTGGGGTGTGTGTTGTGCAGAAGCACAGCTAGTAGAGACGCCGTTCCTGCACCCAGACTGTGACCTGTGATGACCAGCTTATACTCCTGCAAACACACACACACACACACTCACAGCGAGTCCACCGCCACAGGAGAATAATGCTCAGTTAAAGCTCTTACCGGAGCAATGTTGAACGCCTGGCTCAGAATGCCGTCGTTGACCAGCCTCTTGTAGATGTAATGCGCTGCTTGAGAAATGCCCTGTGATTCAGACACAGAAGTTCAAGCTAACGTCCGATACGGTTCTGATGGACTTGAGAAATGTGATAAATACAAGTCACCTTGTGAGCATAGCAGGTTCCCGACACGCCTTCCACAGAAATGTTCTCACACTCCGCGGAGAGATCCGTCAACACGTCCTGCAAACACACACCAGCGCACAACCTCAACAACAATATATTCATGATTCTGAAGCTGAAAATACAGAATTATTTCACATGAATATGCTTGATCTCTGTCACTGACTAGACATATTTAAAATAATGAAGGACACTTTTTACTGGTAACATCAGACATTTAGCATTATCAGGACCCACAAATATTCCCCCATTGCATTATTATACATTATATACAGCAGTTTAATGTAGTACTGACAGTAAAACTCTGCAAACAATTTTTGGTGAACTATACGATACATATTGTTGCATTTTTGTATTGCGATATATTATGACACGATATATTGTGACACCCCTAGCGCAGACCGATCGGTGTATGACAAGTAAAGTGATATAAATATGAGGCAAAAACTCATACAGGGGCATTTTTGCCCTGATATCTTGAATTTTAGGGATAATTTTATCTGCATTCTATAGTATAATTTTAAAGGGGTGGTATAATGCCCTTTTCACAAGATGTAAAATAAGTCTCTGATGTCCTCAGTGTGTGTGTGTGAAGTTTTAGCTCAAAATACCCCACAGATATTTTTATATCGCATGTTAAAATTGTCACTTTTTGAGGGTGAGCAAAAACAGTTTTTGTGTCGGTTCCTTTAAATGCAAATGAGCTGCTGCTCCCGGCACAGGGGGCGGAGCTTCAAGAACTCGTGTTCTTTTACCTCACACACACATGCACTGAACATTTCTAAAACTTTTAGCCTTTTATGTTCAAACCGGAGTCAGACAATGATGGAGAGACTCAAGAAGAAGAGACAACATGTAGAAGCAACAGGACATTTCTGAATGGTTAGTTGATGAATTTATGAAGCTTATGTGTAGTTATCTTCTAGTCACTGATTAGCATATTCTGTCATGATAATCTATAAATCGTGTTCAGGGGGCGGGGTTTATGTAAATTCTAGGGTTGGTGATGTCACTAACCCGGGAGGAATGTGGTGTAGTCTCTACCAGCCGTTTGTTGTAGTCCTTAAAAAGCGATTTCTTTAAAAGCAAATATTTCCCTTTGCTTTGAGCTTTGAGCGCTGTAACTTTGCAGATGTTGTTTATGCTCAAACCGCAACATTACACACTAACTAAAGCTAGAAAAGTCAAATCATAATCAACCACCCCTTTATTCTAGTTATTACTTCAGGAATGACTGTCAGACCTCACGAGTGTCATTTGTTTATGGAAATATCACATCTGATCTGAGCACATCTGCAGATTTGGGTATGAGTGAAGGATGTTTGTCAAACGTGTTTTTCAGGGAATCCTGATGATTATCAGTGTCTAACCGATGATTCTCACCTTAAGTGACAGCGTTCCCCTCACAGCGACAAGGACCGCCTCCCGCTTATGATCCAACGCCACGAAGAACGGGATCTCGTAGATCTACGGAATGAAAAACACATTGCTGTAGGCATTCTGAGTCGCACTGCACAGAGGCTGACATTTCATCGGGAATCCCACGGGATGGGGAACAAAAATCACCATTAATCACGTGATCGGGACGGGAAAAAATCTCAGCGGGATCGGGGATCGTAATAACACTATGATACTCAACTTTATTCACAAATGTACCGTTTATATAAATAAACTATATATTTTAATTTTGAACTAAATTCTAGTTATCCTGTCCTGTTGCTTTGGTGTGGCAGGTTCAGTGCTCCACCCGTGACAGCTGGTGGCGGTAATGCACCAAGTTGGTATGCCAATAATATAAGAGAAGAAGAAGGCTTCTCATAATCTCATAAAATCATAATCAAAACGGAGTCAGACATGAAAGCCACGACTAATGTGTGAAAATTATACCTCAGCTGTGCACACAGACATTTCTGTCCGGTCTGAAGTAATGGTCTGAGTTGAGAAAGGAGGTGTGTGTGTGTGTGTGTGTGTGTGTGTGTGTTTGCATGGAGGATTTACATTGAATTTAATGTGTGTGAATTGTTTAAGCTGGCTTTCAGTTCAATAAAATAACATAAAAAACTACATTTTGGATTTTTATTCAACTAAGGTGGGCATGCTGTGATCTGTCCTGCATTACTGACAGATTCCAGGAGTGGGAGTGAATGGGAGTCATTCTTCTGGGATTGGGACGGGAGAGGTTTGAAAAGGTGTGAGACCCTGAGACGTCACCTGGTTATGAAAGCTGATGTGGATGAAGTCTCGGTACTGGAGGCCTGTGCTCTGCAGGATAGAGGAGAAGTGGCAGCCGAGACTGTCTCCTCCGACTAGATCGTACTCCGCCTGACGACTCCGACAGCTGAAACAGAGATCCGTTACTGCACTTCTGCATTTAAAGGAAGAGTTCACCCAAAAATGAAGATTAGCCCATGATTTATTCACGCTCAAGCCATCCTAGGTGTGTATGACATTCTTCTTTCAGACGAATACAATCAAGAATTATGATCAATCGGATAGATGGACTTTTATCATGGACAGATGCACTTTTATGATGGATAGATGCACTTTTATGATGGATAGATGCACTTTTATGATGGACAGATGCACTTTTATGACGGATAGATGCACTTTTATGATGGACAGATGCACTTTTATGACGGACAGATGCACTTTTATCATGGATAGATGCACTTTTATGACGGATAGATGCACTTTTATGATGGACAGATGCACTTTTATGACGGACAGATGCACTTTTATCATGGATAGATGCACTTTTATGACGGATAGATGCACTTTTATCATGGATAGATGCACTTTTATGACGGATAGATGCACTTTTATGACGGACAGATGCACTTTTATCATGGATAGATGCACTTTTATGATGGATAGATGCACTTTTATCATGGATGGATGCACTTTTATGATGGATAGATGCACTTATGATGGATAGATGCACTTTTATGATGGACAGATGGACTTATCATGGATAGATGCACTTTTATCATGGATAGATGCACTTTTATCATGGGTAGATGCACTTTTATGATGGATAGATGCACTTTTATCATGGATAGATGCACTTTTATGATGGATAGATGCACTTTTATGATGGATAGATGCACTTTTATCATGGATAGATGCACTTTTATGATGGATAGATGCACTTTTATCATGGATAGATGCACTTTTATCATGGGTAGATGCACTTTTATGATGGATAGATGCACTTTTATCATGGATGGATGCACTTTTATGATGGATAGATGCACTTATGATGGATAGATGCACTTTAATGATGGACGGATGCACTTTTATGATGGACAGATGCACTTTTATCATGGATAGATGCACTTTTATGATGGACAGATGCACTTTTATGATGGATAGATGCACTTTTATGATGATAGATGCACTTTTATGACGGATAGATGCACTTTTATGATGGATAGATGCACTTTTATGATGGATAGATGCACTTTTATCATGGATAGATGCACTTTTATGACGGATAGATGCACTTTTATCATGGATAGATGCACTTTTATCATGGGTAGATGCACTTTTATGACGGATAGATGCACTTTTATCATGGATAGATGCACTTTTATCATGGGTAGATGCACTTTTATGATGGATAGATGCACTTTTATCATGGATGGATGCACTTTTATGATGGATAGATGCACTTATGATGGATAGATGCACTTTAATGATGGATGGATGCACTTTTATGATGGACAGATGGACTTTTATCATGGACAGATGCACTTTTATGATGGACAAATGCACTTTTATGACGGATAGATGCACTTTTATGATGGATAGATGCACTTTTATGACGGATAGATGCACTTTTATCGTGGATAGATGCACTTTTATGATGGATAGATGCACTTTTATGACGGATAGATGCACTTTTATCATGGATAGATGCACTTTTATGACGGACAGATGCACTTTTATCATGGATAGATGCACTTTTATCATGGATAGATGCACTTTTATGACGGATAGATGCACTTTTATCATGGATAGATGCACTTTTATCATGGATAGATGCACTTTTATGACGGACAGATGCACTTTTATCATGGATAGATGCACTTTTATGACGGATAGATGCACTTTTATCATGGATGGATGCACTTTTATGACGGATAGATGCACTTTTATCATGGATGGATGCACTTTTATGATGGATAGATGCACTTATGATGGATAGATGCACTTTAATGATGGATGGATGCACTTTTATGATGGACAGATGGACTTTAATCATGGATAGATGCACTTTTATCATGGATAGATGCACTTTTATCATGGGTAGATGCACTTTTATCATGGATAGATGCACTTTTATCATGGATAGATGCACTTTTATGATGGATAGATGCACTTTTATGATGGATAGATGCACTTTTATGATGGATAGATGCACTTTTATCATGGATAGATGCACTTTTATGATGGATAGATGCACTTTTATCATGGATGGATGCACTTTTATGATGGATAGATGCACTTATGATGGATAGATGCACTTTAATGATGGATGGATGCACTTTTATGATGGACAGATGCACTTTTATCATGGATAGATGCACTTTTATGATGGACAGATGCACTTTTATGATGGATAGATGCACTTTTATGATGATAGATGCACTTTTATGACGGATAGATGCACTTTTATGATGGATAGATGCACTTTTATGACGGATAGATGCACTTTTATCATGGATAGATGCACTTTTATGACGGATAGATGCACTTTTATCATGGATAGATGCACTTTTATGACGGATAGATGCACTTTTATCATGGATAGATGCACTTTTATCATGGGTAGATGCACTTTTATGACGGACAGATGCACTTTTATCATGGATAGATGCACTTTTATGACGGATAGATGCACTTTTATCATGGATAGATGCACTTTTATCATGGGTAGATGCACTTTTATGATGGATAGATGCACTTTTATCATGGATGGATGCACTTTTATGATGGATAGATGCACTTATGATGGATAGATGCACTTTAATGATGGATGGATGCACTTTTATGATGGACAGATGGACTTTTATCATGGACAGATGCACTTTTATGATGGACAAATGCACTTTTATGACGATAGATGCACTTTTATCGTGGATAGATGCACTTTTATGATGGAGAGATGCACTTTTATGGACTTCAAAACAGAAATGGCCATTCACTGCCATTCTAAAGCTTGGAAGAGCGAGGACATTTTTTAATATAACTCTGATTGTATTCGTCTGAAAGAAGAATGTCATATACACCTAGGATGACTTGAGGGTGAGTAAATCATGGGCTAATTTTCATTTTTGGGTGAACTCTCCCTTTGATACTGTTAGCGAACTTTAGCAAACTTTATACCCACCAATCTCCACTGAGTTTGCAGAGCCCCGTGAGCGGGTTTGAGTAGACGTACAGCGGCCATCCATACGCAGCTGCTGCAAACTGCATATAGTGAGTGGCTTTCTCCAGCTCAATCTCCAGATCCTCCCTCTGGGAAAACACACCAGAAGAGGCGGATCACTGCATGCACTGAGTATACTTCACATGCAGTAAAGGAGTCGTTCACCCCAGAATTAAAAGAAAGACATGAACATCTTGGCTGACGTGGAGGAGAGTAAACTATCAGGAAATGTTCGTTCTGGAGTGAACTACTCCTTTAACCATTGCAATCTCCATGGCATATTAAATAATAATCAGAAAAATGTAAGTTGCATATCAAATATGATAGAGTGGGCTTTATAGGGTTAATTCCCAGTGCTAAGCTCAGACTCACTATCGGGGAGGACGGGCTGTGGGTCAGGACCTCGTCAGGGTCTCTGCTCTGCTCCATCTTGTCCTGTTCCTGATGAAGAAGAGCCAGACCAGCGGCGATATCACTGGGAACCAGGTCTGTGTCCTGGAAACATGTCAGACAGAGTCAGGTTATATATTATATCGGTATCATTTACATTATCTGTACTGATACTGTAGATTTTTTTATTTATCACTATTGGCTGATACTGTATATTTAACTTTGCATACTCATTTCCTCTTTCCTATTTTTACATATAGATTACCTTTATTGTCTTCTAACACTTCATCTTAAAAAACAACATCATCTCAATTAGCAAAACTCAAAATAAAGTCAAATTGTTCATACTGCATATTACAACGCTGCAATGCCTAACTTCACTTACGTTTGAAAAAAACTGTTTTTATTTTATTTAGACAATATAGTTTAATATCAGCCATGTATCACATTATTATAATAATTAACAACTTGACAGTCAGAATTTTAGGTAACACTTTACAATAAGGTCTCATTAGTTGTTAATGCCAAACATGAATTAATTAACAATGAGCAACAACATTTGATCTTAGTAATGTATTAGTAGATGCTCAGATTACCATTCAAATTAATAAATGCTGTAGAATTCTGTATTGTTCATTGGTAGTTCATGTTAACTAATGTAGTTAGTGATGTTTAGAAATGAAAAGTGTTTGTAAAGTGTAAAGTGTTACCAATACTGGTGCTATCCCAAGTCATTTTCATATCATTTGCAAACGTGGAAACAGGAGTTTGACCGCACTACTTTTTTAGTTTCCAAGCACTACAATCGGAGAGCTCACGTATCAAACAACACCTTTATTATCTTTTAAATTCGAAAAAAGTAAGTAAAAAGTACAAATATTAAAAAAAAAAACTAAATGGTTTAAATAAAGTGCAGCACATGCAAAGTATGCAGTGACTTTGGCAACTTTAAGTATGGGAATATTAACGAAGCCCTAGAATTTCAGTGCATAAAAGAGCAAAAAGACAAAGGGCATAAACTTCTTATATGATAACAGAGAAAAACACAGGATTTTTTATTTGTAAAATGTAAAGCATTTCATTATAACTAATTACACAGAAATTATAGACCATTCGTTACGTTAAAAAACACTGATTCATTCCGGAACGAAGCAAGGTGGTAAACAAGGAAATTATTTTAACTTTGAACATATAAGATATATATATATATATATATATATATATATAGCAAAGCGGCTCCAGAGTGAAGCTGAATCTGACACTTTATTTCATAAAGATCAATCCATTGACCAGCCCTGTCAATCACAGGAAATCTACTTAACCAGTGAAAGGATCCTATGACAAAGATATTGCCTTTCTCATTCAAACTAATTTTATTTCCATGGATATATGATTGACCTGAAGAATAAAAGCTGTATCATATACTGAGATTAGATATATAATCACACTCATAGCCATGCGAAATGGCTCTATATCGATATCAGGCGGGCTGCGGCGTTCATTTTTGTGTGAAAAGACTGTCTGTATTTGTGTTTTATTGAAAAAATTAGACACTAATTTCATATATATTGTCTTTGAATCATTCAAGCACTTTAAAAGTACCTTTCCATAAATAAGGCTGTTTTCCAGGCCTAAAATAATAATAAATAAAAAAGTCAAGTACTTCAAGCACTTTAAAGTCCCACTGAAGTGCCAGCTTTGTTTGATGCGTTGACGTAATTTCCACTGAAACAGGAAGCTAAGGCGGGACATATTGAATGGCTCCTCCCCCTTTTCAAACAGCCAATAGCGTTTAGTTTACCTCAGACTGACAGCACCATGGAAGCGAATGCGAGCGCTGATGATACGCTGGATTCAATAGTAGAGATGTGAATAAATTCTAGCCATTTCATTCTTAACCAACGCACAGTTGGAAAACGGAGTAAAACTCGAGCGTTTGAGCAACCGAACACACATCTAACCCATATTGCTCTGTGTGTGTCAACGGTCGCTTCAGCCAGGTGGTGTTTATAGCACAGGGGGCGGAGCTTTAGATTCTAGAGAGCATTTGATTGGACAGAAGATATGATGAGAAGCGGTGATGTCATAAAAATCGCTGATCCATTTCAGCGGAAGTGAGAGACTGTAAGTTTTGAATGCTTATATCTCCTAAATGTGAATGTTGTCATTGTTTTTGAACACACCAGCTTATTCATAACCTTAAAGGGATACTCCACTTTTTTCGGAAATATGCTCATTTTACATCTCCCCCAGAGTTAAACAGATGAGTTTTACCGTTTTAGAATCCATTCAGCCGAACTCCGGGTCTGACGGTACCACTTTTAGCATAGCTTAGCACAGATCATTGATTCTGACGAGTCCAGTAGCATTTCTTTCAAAATGACCAAAGAGTTTCAATATTTTTCCTATTTAAAACTTGACTCTTCTGTAGTTAAACCGTGTACTAAGATCGACAGAAAATGAAAAGTTGCGATTTTCTAAGCCTATATGGCTAGGAACTACTCTCGTTCCGGCGTAATAATCAAGGAACTGTGCGGCCGTACCATGAGTGCAGCAGGCGTAATGATATGACGCAGCGCCTGAAAATAGTCCCCAGCTCGGTAACTTCTTCCAACGTGACCGGGACTAAGTTTGTCTAACCTATTAGACCTATTTTCAGGCGCTGCGTCATATCATTACGCCTGCTGCACCCGTCGATCTTAGTACACGGTTTAACTACAGAAGAGTCAAGTTTTAAATAGGAAAAATATTGAAACTCTTTGGTCATTTTGAAAGAAATGCTACTGGACTCGTCTGAATCAATGATCTGTGCTAAGCTATGCTAAAAGTGGTACCGTCAGACCCGGAGATCGGCTGAATGGATTCTAAAACGGTAAAACTCAACTGTTTAACTCTGGGGGAGTTGTAAAATGAGCATATTTCCGAAAAAAGTGGAGTATCCCTTTAAGGCTAACATATTCATACTAAAAGCTAAAAAACCTAAATTTTGATTTCTGGGGGTCTTTAAACACCTTGTACGAACCCTGGGCAACAGAACTGGAGCTATATGTGAACAAGCTTCATAAAGTGGTACGAACAAATTTCTGACCAGGAAGAATCCTCCGACGAGCTGTGCGATGCTGGAGAAAGCGGCTCGATGGTTGTCGTCCTGAGGCAGACAGAAGCAGAGGAGACGCAGACGGCTCTCCCACACGCGCGAGGCCAGTGTGTGTGCGGTGTAGAAGAGCTGAGACGACTCGCTGCTCTCCAGATCCAGACCCCTCACGCCTGACTGAGCGTCCAGAGAGACACCCGAGCGCTGGCTGCCCAGAGGGTCAAACACGACCAGCACTCCCACAGCCATAGAGAGAAGGATGATCCAGCTGAGGACAGCAGCAGAGACAGGGAAGGGTGAGACAGTGACATATTACACCTTTTTACAAAGTTGAATGTTTAAAAAACACATTATCTGACATTGTTGCGGCTCCTCTCTTCCCAGTCTGTCAGTAACGCTCTGTTTACTTCCTGTCTCTATTAAGCCCCTCCTTCTGAAAAGCACACTGTGCTCTGATTGGTCGGCTGGAGCAGTGTGTTGTGATTGGTCGAGCGCTTCGAGTGTGTTTGGGAAATGTCCTGCCCCTTAACCGCCAGTTTAACACACTACTAACTAACTCAACCAGGCCCCGCCCCTTTATTCTGCGCATGAATTATTACAATGAAGATTATTGTGACGAGAAACCTCAAGACTAGAATGGAGGCGTTTCTTATTTTATGAACATTTTGGAGCTTCAGATTTTGATCATACTTTACGAAACCAAGACAACAGTGTTGGTGTTTGAGATCATCCCCTTTAAACATAACAGAATTTAAGAAAAAAAAAAGTTTTTTTAAAAACAAACAAAAGACATTAACTTGTTCTTGTAATTCTAAAAGGATGATGATGATGACATTATGATTTATTTTGATCTAAATTACAGATACAAAATATGATTGATTTGTAACACACAACTTTGAAGTCTATTAAATAACACACCATATCAAATGTAATCTAAAACTATTGTGTCTTATCTTTTGTGTCCTTTAGCTTTAATCAAAATTTGCATATATGCTAACGAGGCAAGAACGAGTTGGAAACACGATTCAAGTCATTTTGTAAACATACAATACTATTCACAGGCTTTAAAAATACAGTAAAAATAGTGAAATATTTTTACAAACTAAATTAGCAGTTCTCTATGTGAATATACAGTAAAGTGTAATTTATTCCTGTGATCAAAGCTGAATGTTCAGCATCATTACTCCAGTCTTCAGTGTCACATGATCCTTCAGAAATCACTCTAATATGAGGATTTGATGCTCAAGACACATTTATGATTATTATCAGTGTTGAAAACAGTCGTGCTGATTCAGATTTTTGTGGAAACCGTGATACATTTTATTTTTCAGGATTCTATGATGAATAGAAAGCTCAAAAGAACAGCATTTATTTGAAATAGAATTTTTGTTACATTATAAATGCCTTTACAGTCACTTATGATACATTTAAATGCGTCTTTGCTCAATAAAAGCATGCCTATACATTTTTGGAAAAGGAATATTGTTAAATATTTGTTCCTTACCTGGAAACCACAGCTCCAATCACGGCCCCGACCTCTTCCGGCTTGCATCCCGTGCTGTTATCCGACACCCAGACGGCCCCCAGAACGGCCCACACGAGCTCAGGAAGGTACAGAACCGCACGCAGATACACCAGGACCGGCATCGAGCGCCGAGGACCCGGGTTCATTATGGTTCCTAAGACCAATCACAGCAGAATTACATTGCATCATTACACATGATGAAGAAATAGCATCATGCATTACACATATGTGACCCTGGACCACAAAACCAGTCACATGGGTCAATTTTTTTAAATTGAGATGTATATATCACCTGAAAGCTGAATAAATAAGCTTTCCATTGATGTGTGGTGTTGTTAGGATAGGGCAATATTTGGCTGAGATACAACTATTGAACATCTGGAATCTGAGGCAAAAAAATCTAAACATTGAGAAAATCTCCTTTAAAGTTGTTCATTTATGTTGGCGATTGTGCTGCATTCACTCACACAAATACATGTTTTATATATTTACGGTAGGAAATGTACAAAATATCTTCATGGAACATGATCTTTACTTAATATCCTCATGATTTTTGGCATAAAAGAAAAATGGATAATTTTGCCCCATAACATGTATTGCCACAGATACACCCGTGCGACTCGAGACTGGTTCTGTGGTCCAGGGTCACATATGAAGAAATAACATCATGCATCGGGTCCGGGAAAGACACGTACCTTGAGCACTGACGTAAACAACTGCACATAATGTGAAGATGATGGCAGCCAAAAGCACAAGAAGAACTACAAGGTAATTATGCAAATACGCTCCGCCTTGACAGTCAAATCGTCCCTTATGGTTAATGTACACAACTAAGGTCACGACCCACCTAAGAGACAAGAGAGCTTTCAGAAACCAAAGACACTGCCTTATTTTAGCACAGTATTGCCGTGGAACACTGGATAATTAATAAGGTAATGCCATGTTTATGAGCGTGCAGAGATGAATATCTTGGTGACTTCGCAGTTAGAGAGTTTATTGTACAATGGTATTTGTTTTTAAAAGCCATCTCAGCAAACAGGAAACTTTGGGTAACGATACGGTTGAACAAACATTATTCTAGTATCGTCAATAGTTAGTAATTACGGCTGGGGGAATTTTTTTTCTTTTTTCGATTTATCGTTTTTTTAAATGTCAATATCGATTCTCAAAAGCCACGAGTCGATCTTTTTTCCATTGTAAGCATTGAATATAATATCTGATCGATGTTAATCTTATTACTAGTCTTCTTCACATCTTCTTGCGCTTGAACGGACACATAATTCTCTAAACGCCTCGTCTTGGCTGGTGTCCTAGTGAACAGTAGAGGAAGACTGAAGTGTGTATCAGTATATTGGATCCGTGTTTTCAGTCTTAAAGTGACAGTACCCTTATTAATCTGTGTCATTAATGATAATCAAACAACAAAAGACAAAGAAACAAAAACACTCTGCTCTTGACTGCCTAACTTTTGCAACTTTAATAAGGAATAGTCCATATTTAATTTATACAGACTATGCAGTTATTTCACATTTGATTACTTTATTCAATTTCTGTACCTAAAAACTACTGTTGGACCTACCTGATTTTTTTATGTATATGTTTGTTTTATTGTATTTATTTATTTGTAGGCTAATTTGATTATTTGTTTTTTATCATTAATGACTTAAATAATCTTTGAAATGTATATTAGATCGTAGTTTTAGCTGTGGTATCGAAACTGGAATCGAGCATTGCGAAATTTCACTGGTATCTAAAATGTTGGTGTCATAACATTAATTACAATACAAGGATGGTTAAAAAAACCTATTTTATTTATTTATTTTCGTGGTGGGGCCAGTGAAAATGATTCATTGAATCGAATCAGAATCGAATCGGGACATATGAATCGATACCAAGCCCTATTAGTAATGTTAGTTATCTGATATTGTTCTCAAAACATTCAGAAAACGTTATACCCGAATGCTTTCTGAATGTTACAAAAAAAAAACGTCATGTTTTAATAACTTAGTTATCCATATTATAAAATATTCCATTTTATCATTTTGCAAACATCATGGGAACTTTACTTTTGAAAACGTCAGCACAAAAATAGTATTTATACACAGTTCATGAAACGTTTTATTTAAAACAAAAAATACTACTTGTTACAGAATGTTTAGAGAACACTGATGATTAAAACCTGGACGTTTCGACCGTTCAGAAATATAATATTTGTAATGGAAACGTTGGCAACACCCATCTCAGGACGTATTTTTCCTAGCAGTGATGGTATATGAATATGGCAATGTGTTACACAATACCCAAAAATCCCAAGTGAGCCTAATCAACTGCAGTTCTTACCACACAGCTCTGATGAATAACTCGATAGCGCCAGGAAACACAAGATCATCGCTGGCGATCCGCCATCGGCGTCCAAGCACCACCATTCCGGGCATCCTGACGGTCAAACCAGTCCTTCAGTCGCGATCATGAACGTATGACAGTGAACATTACAGAACCCATGACTCTTGATATTACAACATGGTAATAAACGACTCGTTCACTCTGACATCTGTCTGCAGCGGGGCGGGTTTGTTTTCCCTTTTCAGTGTCGCAGCGAAATGTGTCCGGAACGGAAGATGAAGTAACTTCCTGCAGTAAAGTAGTTCCGTATCCAGACTCGTCAAAAGCGAGTCGAAAATATTGATTTATTGCTTTACAATACAGCAATGTGCTGTATATTATGACATTTTTAATAATTAAACAAATATTCGCCATATTTACAACAATAACATAACTTACTATCCGCCTCTTCAGTCAAATCGTCGGTTTTCGGTTGTAATCGGACGCTTCCGGAAAAGATACACAGTTCAATGGAGTTCAGGTGATTCTTGAACTGATTCATTCAAACGATCCGGTTCAAAAGAACAATTTGTTCACATCAATACAACGCCAAAGGACAATATTCAAAAGATTAGGGATTTTTCCGTGTTGAGGATGAACAGGTTCAGTTAGGCTGAATATACGTGGCTTTATGAGTCAAAACAAAATGGCATTCAATTTTCAAAACAAGCAGTGTTTCCCATTAAATCTTTATTTGAGGCTGTAGCACCATCCAAAAGCTCAGTTGAAAGCAAACCCAACACCTCTGGCTTAAAAATAAAGTGGTTATTATTGTGTTTTTTTTTTGTTTTTTTTTATTGTCTGCTCGGCTCCCTCCATTAAATATCTTATAGATCAGAAATAAAATTAACACCTCACCAATTTACATTTTGATTTAATAAAGTAACACTGGTCAAAACTCTCTGCTGAAAAAGAATGATTAATATTTGGCCTGTCCAACTTTCAGCCGATCACTTTACACCAGTCAAAAAATGAAAACCCTCAAAGCAATCAAACTAGGAGAAGTTTCAGAAGAAATAAAAAATCCTAAAAATAAACGGCATAATAATCTTTGAGGACATTTGTACGGTTTATTTTTTGGTTCTTTAAGAAGCCATTTACAGTGATAAAGGCAGTGTCAATACTGTACGCTGACAGACAGTGGCGGTTCCCATGTGTTGAGCTGTTTTAAACTAGAATATAAATTAGAAATTTTCCATCTTCCAAACATTGAAATTGTGTTTTCTGAACCTAATTAGACAAGCGGTTTGGGGATCCGACTGGCCTTCTTTAACAAATGATTATTGCATGAAGAAATCCAGCAAAAACAAATCTTTTTTTTCCACTCAATTTTATCCTACGGAGCAACAAACACTCCTTTAATCTTCTTGAAAACATGTACATTTAATCAGATCGAAAATACTCTTACAAACAAAATCAATATTCATCATAAGAATCAGTCCCTGCCTGTTAGCATTGCCTGACGAGGCAATTTCAGCTCGTTTGTGATGCCGTCGGTCAAATCATAGCACACGTTTCATGTAGAAAACTTTCTTTTATACAGAATAATAAAAAAGGGTAAGACAAGATGCATAAAACAGGAATCCGAAAAGCCACGGTACGGCCTGGGCTTGAATCCAGAGCACCTGATGTGACCAGGAACGGATCTCATCTTTCGCACTCGCTCGTCTCAGCGTCTCGCTCCGGTGCGAGACCCTTACGCCGGCAGACTCAGCTTCTTTCCTTTCAACACTGAAGAGAGACGGACAACAATCAGATTACAACAAGATTTATTAAAGAGGTCCTATTACGCCCTTTTACAAAGTCTAGGCTCTACTAGAACAGGTTTTCCTGCTTGAATGTTGATTATTCTCCTCATATTCCCCATTGTTGCGGCTCCTCTCTTCCCAGTCTGTCAGTAACCCTCTGTTTACTTCCTGTCTCTATGAAGCCCCTCCTTCTGAACAGCACACTGTGCTCTGATTGGTCGACTGGAGCAGTGTGTTGTGATTGGTCGAGCGCTTCGAGTGTGTTTGGGAAATGTCCCGCCCCTTAACCGCCAGTTTAACACACTACTAACTAACTCAACCAGGCCCCGCCCCTTTATTCTGCATATGCATTATTATAATGAGGAATATTGTGACGTGTTCGTTCCCAAAATGGCTGGTTATTTGTATAGCCTGACTAAAAGTGTCAAGCATTGCAAAAAGTAGCAGTTCTATTTCAAACTGGCAACAGAAAAGCTTTTCTAAAACATTCTACTCTTAAAATTCTATTGGTCTTGAGTATTTAAATTCAGTGACACAGGAATATGCCATACGGTTTTTTGTGCTTTAAGTCATAAAGCTGCAACATCCAGACAGTGATTCTTCAGTGATCCGACATGAACATTTTGGCCGATAACCGATAACGCTTTATATTTGAAAGCCGATAACCGATATATTGGCCGATAAATCTAAACTCTGCACTTTACTGTATTTTCCTTTTTTTAAGTGATTCCAATTCAAACCCATCATGTTGAACAGTGGCATCTGAAGAGTCTCAGCTGAAGGAGATAATGCATTATTTATCAGCTTTAATATATCGGCCAAATGTTCTTATCGGGCCGATAACCATAACATTAAAGCTGCACTGTGTAGGATTTTCTCCCATCTAGCGGTGAAATTGTATATGACTACCAACTCAATATATTACTGTCTAGCTCCTCCCATTCCGAGGGCGTTTTAACTCCTACTATTTCAAATCTGCCGGCAGTCGTGAGTAATCTCCCCTCGCATTCGTCACGGCGCCACTGAGTGTAAAACCGCGAAAGGCGAAGCTTGAATTTCCAGGTATGTCCCTCTTTGGCTAATGTATTTTCAAGATGGAGGCGAAACATGGCTGCCGCCATTCGAGTGACGCGCTCGTATGTATTCTAAATGGCAGATTATACACTTACGAGAATACTTGATTAGTTGGTTGAAGTGATTAGACATTAATGAGAATGTATAATTTTGAAAGAACAAAGTGTTTTTTTTAGTGCTGTCAACGTTAACGCGTTAACGCATGCGATTAATTTTTGTCTGGTTAAACGTGTTAAAATATTTAACGCAATTAACGCAGCATCCGTCTTTTCTGCCATCCGTTGGCTAGCTTTACATTATATGATCACGCTCTTATTCATTTAAATGCTTTTAAACATTTCAAGCGCGGCAAGACAAAAGAGAATGCGCTGTCTGTGAATGTCCTTATGTGACACACACACACACACACACACACACATACACATAGACAGGGCGCCAGAATCCAGTTCTCTTTCGCGCTTGAACTAACAATAACAATAACAATAATTTTGTCGATTATCCTCATAAGAGCAGTCTTAAATGATTTATATAAAGTCTAAAATGAACAAAGAGTTGCGAGAGAATGAGGCGCGTGTGAGATCCATAGACAGTATATAAACGGTGAGCTCCGCGTGTGTGTGTGTGTGTGTGTCTGCTCTTAAAGGGACAGCAGCCAATAAAGCTTCCTGTCAGTAAAGTTAAAGAACAAAGGGAACAGAGAAAATGACTCACTGCTGTTGACTAAATAACTTTTGTAGCTTTAATAAGGATTAACTATTTAATTTATAGTATATGCAGTGCAGACTGCATATAACTTTGATAACTTTATTACATTTCTGTATATTTCCTAACTGTTAAGACAGGAAGGGCACGAATAAATATGACATTTATTATGGGTTTATGTTAGCATTGTTTTAAGTTCACTTAAATTAAAAACTGTTATATTTTTGAAGCCTAATAAATGTGAAAAAAAAAATCAGTAGCTGTATTAATATCTGTAATACTGGCCTTCATTCATAAAAAGATGCCATTAAACAATTATTTAAAATATACTGTCTTTATGTTGTTTCTACATTAATTTGATTAACTGTGAAATTATTACATTATAAAATATATTAAAACCGTACAAAAACATTTCTTTTTTTATTGCGATTAATTGCGATTAATCACAGAAAAAATGTGTGATTAATCTAGTTAAAATTTTTAATCGATTGACAGCACTAGTTTTTTTGTTAAATATCAACTTAAAATATTACACAGTGTAGCTTTAAAAATAAACATATATCAGCTGATACCGATATATTGTGCATCCCTAATTCTCAGCCTTTCCTCCACAGAACTACTTAAAGACAATATTTAATCTTTGGCAAAGAGATTCACGCAAGAAGAAAATCACAGTTTCGGTTTCTCAGCGTGTGACTGATGTCACACTTTCATGTGCATGTGCTCTATAGTCATTATATTCTATAGTATTGCTAGTTCATAACTAGGCATGATATATCGGCCACTATATCGGTATCGGCCGATATATGTTCATTTTCAATGTAATCGGCCTGATAAGAACATTTGTCTGATATATTAAAGCCGATCAATAAGGCCATGCTTAAAAATATTTTGGTTTGCCGTAACAGCCAAAAAAAAAAAAAAAAAAAAGGATCGGTACTATATATATTTTTTCAAGATTCAATGTAAAAAAAAAAAAGTTTAATTTTGGTCATGGTGATTACGTAGGTATGAATTTAAACAAATTTGCATATCGGGACTTCACTGACAGAATTTCGTGGCAAGTTAAAGAGGTGTCGAGAGAAAAAAACGAGAGATTTTGATAAAAAATCTAATAAAATAATAATACATGTATATTTATATATTAAATAACAATTAGAAAACCTGTATAAACTGAACACCAAAGAATAATATTAACTATTGAGTGGTGGGGACGCGTTCATGTGTAAGGGTGGCGCTGCCAATAACGCACCTAAAAGCTGTCACAAAGAACTGGGAAAAGTAATGATTATTAATATGTCAAATATATCAAGGAGACATTTCAATTGTTTATTAATAAACAAGTGTTTTCTGTGTCAAAGATGAAGTTGACGATGCTGACTCGCGATCTTCGCAGCAGTGAACGCGCCAGAGAGAAATGCACATTTCATACAGATTAGCCTATAAGCAGAGAGCAGTCTGTTTTCTTTCGTTTTGAATTGTTTTGTTTAAAAGTACACATTTCATGCTTTCTATATATATATATCTCTCAGGTCTGTGAGTCAAGTAGCCTATACGCTGAGTTTCGATTCATTTAAGAGACGATCTCCAGTTCACGCGCCGGCGACTCCGTGTCCTGATTTATTGCCTACTATTTTTTCTTCTTATTTATTAAATCCAGGCAATTGGTTGATGAAACATTGATTAAAATTAAGATACAATTAAAACAAAACGAAATTCACTTTAAAGAAAGGCTTTCTACAAAAACAAACTTAATGAAGTGGTCAAAATCATGTCTGCCCACTCCATTTGTCTCCCGATATTTTCGGGATCCTCTTATTCATGCTTTTCACTTTTCATATAATCAACATAAAATAAAAAATATATATATTATTTTATTTAAACATGAATATGAAACTAAATAGTTTTTTAATGACTGGGCTACAACACATAGGCCTATTAGCCTACAGGCTACAGAGAAATGTAATGTCGGAGCGTCTTACCGGTGAGCATGTGGGGGGAGAGATACGATTTTCGATCAATCATCGAATATTATTTTGCTTGATATTCCAATCCTTAATATTTGGTGTTTTAAATGCCTGTTTGAGATCTCTGTGAAAGTTTTAAAGCAGTTTTGTAGTGCCGCTTTCAGAGCGCTCACGTCCATAACATTGTTTGTTCCTCATAAATGCGAACACGAAAAATAAAATAAAATGAATATATTATGTTCTGTGGAGAGCCAACCCTTCTTCATCCGGTGGGTATATTACTTTTGGTTTGCCAGTGTAATTCATAGAATTAGCCTACTAAAAACATATTTTACCACCTAAAAGTTAAAGATTTTTTTGTGTCAAGTCCGGACCATAACGCAAGTGTATGTCCCTCATATTAAATATAAAACGCATGTCTATACTGATATTTTTCTAACGTCTGGACTCCTTTATTAAGGGAGTATGGATGTATGAACAGATGTTTCAATATATTAGTATTAAACGCATTTTCTGATGAACGCATTTTTCTCCCTGAGTGTCGCGATTTCGGTTTCATTTCGCACATAGGCCTAGCCTACAGCCCTTATAATCATAGATGACGCCACGGGTTTTTATTTAAAAGAAAGAGCCTAGCCTACATTTGTATGTAGGAGTATGGGCAATTTATATTGACAATACTTACTAAAATATAATTAATATCATTTTATTGCATTTGTATTAATTGTTTGAAGAGTAAAAATAAAATCGGTAGGTCTTAACGCAAGTTTACAACCGGCAAGTCGGTCGGACTAAAAGGGAAAATTTTTTATTATTTGGGTCGGTACTAAATTGACAGGGTTGGTCGGGTTACGGCAAACAAGAATATTTTTAAGGATGGCCTAATGCATTATCTCCTTCAGCTGAGACTCTTCAGATGCCACTGTTCAACATGATGGTTTTGAATTGCTTGAAATATGATTGAATCACTTCAAAAAAGGAAAATACAGTAAAGTGCAACATGTGCAAGTCTGTCATATCGGCTACAGAACATTATAATGAGAACGTTATTATAATTGTGTGATTGGGACATGATGAGACTTTAGTTTTTGTAATCAGGCTCTAAAAAATTATATAAAAATTTTTTATTTAGATTTATCGGCCAATATATCGGTTATCGGCTTTCAAATATATAAAGAATTATCGGTTATCGGCCAAAATGTATATATCGGTGCATATCCCTATTCATAACCATTCACACTAATAAGTAAAACAAACACCACATCTAAAGGGTTTTTAAAGCAGAAATCAGGAAACACACCTTTCGTTACGTATAGATAAAAGAAATCACAGTAGAGGATCGTCTGAACGACGCCGGCGACGATGGCGATCATGTCGAAGAAGCCTTCGAAGTAGAAGCGCCAGATCCAGTTGATGAGATACAGCGCTCGGTACAGGCCGAGGAAGAACAGGTAGTGTGTGGTGATGGTCTCGGCTTCTCCAGTCTTGCTGATCATGAACAGCTGAGGGAGAATGGCCACCGACTCCAGATAGATGGAGAAAGTCCACAGGATCTAGAACGAAGAGGTAACACTCCATCCATTAATACTTACACTTTCTCTTCGATTCTATATTTAATTTAACATTTCATTTAATATTCAACAATATTATTGATCTGCCTGCATTGACACCAATATATGAGAACTGAGCTGGACGATCACGGTTTTCTCCAGAGAGGCTATATATATAGATATATATATATATATATATATATATATATATATATATATATGTATAAATGAACTAAATTAATAACTTTATTACATCAAAAATGAAACATAACTGAGCTTACTTTAGCTGGACTGTGACGCTATTTTCTTCTGGACACAAACTTTGTTGCATTATTTTCCTGTTATCTCTGTAAAGCTGCTTTGAAACACTCTGTGTTGTAAAAAATAAATGTGACTTGACTATCTATTTATAAAAAAAATAAAATAAAGTACATGTACTGTGTTAGATTAAACTGGGAAGGGTCACAGCACTTGCATATTGTTGTCTTATTGTTAGTTTAACTGCTTCTAATGTTCTCATTTGTAAGTTGCTCTGGATAAAAGCTTCTGCTAAATGATTAAATGTAAATTTAAGTAACGGTGACGTGAGCATGTGTTTTCAACAGCGCTGCTCGATTAATCACAATTTACATGTAATCGCACTTAAATTGATTTGGCTAATTGTGATTATGAAATGGAAAAGTCTGATTGTGTGTAATGTGCAGCTTGTCAGTGACGTACGGCTCAGGAAACGCGGCTCACTCTGAAAGCTCTGAGTTTGAGTCGCTTATAACGAGCATTTGAAAAAGCGACACGTGTCAAACATCTTTCCAGACATGAGACGCATTTATGAACCTCTTGTCCAACAATAGATAACATTAATAGCACACTTTTCCTCCAAACTCACTTCATAAGGACAGTTGAGCGCCCTCTGGTGTTCAGAGTGATATGTGGGGTGTGTGTGTGTGTGTGTGTGTGTGTGTGTGTGTGTGTCGCCCTCTGGTGTTCAGATGGAGCATTTCCTACCGATCAGCCGCTGCACTGATAATCTGTGCATAAAATAATCGCGTCCTTTGCCAAATGAATCGTGCAGCTCTAGTGTTCAACCTGTGAATACATGAGTGCACTTTAACTCTCTCTCTCTCACCTCCAGAGGAGAGAAGTCATGGTTGACGAGGAACGCCAGGCCTCCGACTGGGACCACCAGGAACTCCACCCTGAAAGTGTCGTGGTTTCCATCATACGTGGCCTTGAACTTGGCATATATCAGGTAAACCGTGGCATAGGCACATCCGATATAGATGATCTACATGAGGAACATGCAACAAAACAACGTTACCAGAAAAGTCCAGTGCTCTTTGGACATTTTAGACAGAGAAATGTTATGTTATGAATTATTACATTTTTGGACACCGTTTGGAAACGGTACAAAACTAGGTGATGACTTTTGTGGCACTTGCAATATGAACACACACAGAAATCATGGACATGATTGGAAAGAGTTCATTGGTCATTAACATAAAGGTCAGACCTGTGATCTCTGTGGTCAGAAATGACATTCCCATAGGAGATTAATGGGAAATGTGAGAATACAAAACAAAGAGGATTTCTAATCAGTTTAAAAAAACAATAATAAAAAAAATCAGCCATGATGAAGATTTTGATCATGTCTAAAAAATATGTCAAAACAGAAAACCTCATAAAATTGTTGTAAGCATACTATAAATACTGTTATAAGCAACTAGGGAATATAAGGCTGATTTGCATTTATGTCATATTAAAAGTCCTTAAAATCAGTAGATTTAATTATTGTACACACACACACACACACACAAACATTTGATGCTCTATTTTTAACTTGAACACTAAATATGTTCAATTATTAAAAGTTTATTTTTATATTTATTATTTTATTTTTAAATTAGTATGCATAACTTGAATATTGAATATATAATACTGAGGTGAATATTATCTAGTATCATGATATGTGTGTTTGTGTGTGTGTGTATATATATATATATATGTGTGTGTGTGTGTGTGTGTGTGTGTGTGTGTGTATATATATATATATATATATAAAGTATAAATAAATAAATGTATATATATATAAAATAAAGTATAAATAAATAAATAAATAAATGTATATATATATATAAAATAAAGTATAAATAAATAAATAAATGTGTGTGTATATATATATATATATATATATATAAAGTATAAATAAATATATATAAAATGGCATATATATATATATACAGTATACAACATACATATATTACATAGTATAGAAAAAAAAACAGCTTATAATCTTCAGTCTGTTTTGAACACTAGAGGGTCACAGGAGTCTTTTTACTAGCAGATATTCTGTAATGTCCAAAATCATTTGACAAGATAATTTTTCAGTGACATCAGCAATAAAAATCTGACAATAATTGCATAATTCACTTTGTGTGGAGTAAACGCACATCCATATCCTAGAGTCAACAAACCCTGCTTGTCTTTTAACTGATTTCCTCCATTCATTCTTCCACAAGCTTTCTCTTCAGCAGCGCCTACAAACACTGAACCTCAATATACTGCGAGAATAAGAAGAAGACATGAATACGTGCATGTTTCAAGAGGAAGGATGTTGAGATTCACCTTCATGAAGGAGTTGTAGAGGGAGATGAAGGCCGTGAGCAGGTCCAGGTAGCGAGTGGTGAACACCAGAGCAAACAGAATCTGACTCTTCCCAGATATCCCTGAAACACAAACAACAACAAGATGCACATCAACACAGTTCAGTCTCATTTACAGCCCATTCACGGTCATAAACATGCATAATGCTGCTAAAGCATGCACACATGTACAGCTCAACATTACAGTCACTGTTTATGTCAAATTAATAATATTCTAATGACATCCTGCTGCCACGTCACGGGTCAGAGCATGCAATCAGAATGAATGAATGAACGTTATCTAGAGGCTGATAACATACAGTGCAAAACTCCAAAGTTTATCACATTCAGTTTGTTTAAAGCACGAATGCTTTTGTTTTAAATGTCATGCAACTCAGTGTAAAGCCAAACTGTAGCGCTACATCTAACTTTTGAGTGATGCAACTCACAAACGTGCATGATTAAACACACACACACAAACTACTGTCATTAAACACCAACCCATGCCAACAATCATCCTTCAGCATAATTCCCACAAACGAGGCCTAGTGCATGAGTTTATGAGCGGATCAGCTGCATTATAGACACTGATCAGCCGAACACACACTGAACTCATGTCAATTACACTGTAACACACTCTCACAAACACAACGACTGCATCATTTCTCACCTGCACACGACCTGGTTTTCCAGATCTTCGTTAGGAGGATGATGATGGCTGCTAGATGGGACAGATCCCCCGTGAGTCTGAAGATGTTCATGTTTCTTTGGGATGTTGAGATGTGTGAAGGGGAACGGGCTGTGCGACGCTTTAAAGTGCTGCTGTAATTCCCGCTAACGGCGTTATAAACACGGTTTTCGCGACTGAAAGATGGCGAGAGCAGCGCGACGTGGCCCGGGGACGTGGCCGACACTGAGAGCCTGACTGCGGGTTGGCTGAGACACGGGATGATGCTGGAGATCCGCGTTGGGAGGAAAATATCGCTGGGAAATAAATGTGTCGATTGCGCATGCGTCTGTTTCCTGTAGGGGGCGCGAGGAGGCCCAAAACACCGACTCACTGGCGACTACAGAACTGAGAGAAATCCAGGCAGAACTGAGAGGAATTAAAGCAGAACTGAGAGAAATTAAGGCAGAACTGAGAGAAATTAAGGCAGAACTGGGAGGAATTAAGGCAGAATTGGTAGAGAAAAAAGATTTAAGAGAGAAAAAAATCAGAGTTGCCAGAAATAAAGTCTGACCGGCAAGAAATAAAGTCTGAATTGAGAGAAATAAAGTCAGAATTGAAAGAAATAAAGTCAGAATTGAGAGAAATAAAGTCTGAATTGAGAGAAATAAAGTCTGAACGGCAAGAAATAAAGTCTGAATTGCAAGAAATAAAGTCTGAATTAGGAGAAATAAAGTCAGAATTGCAAGAAATAAAGTCAGAATTGAGAGAAATAAAGTCTGAATTGAGAGAAATAAAGTCAGACTTGCAAGAAATAAAGTCAGAATTGAGAGAAATAAAGTCTGAATTGAGAGAAATAAAGTCAGACTTGCAAGAAATAAAGTCAGAATTGAGAGAAATAAAGTCTGAATTGAGAGAAATAAAGTCGGAATTGCAAGAAATAAAGTCTGAATTGAGAGAAATAAAGTCTGAATTGTGAGAAATAAAGTCAGAATTGCAAGAAATAAAGTCTGAATTGAGAGAAATAAAGTCAGAATTGTGAGAAATAAAGTCAGAATTGCGAGAAATAAAGTCAGAATTGTGAATTGCGAGAAATAAAGTAAGAATTGTAAGAAATAAAGTCAGAATTGAGAGAAATAAAGTCAGAATTACAAGAAATAAAGTCAGAAATGTGAGAAATAAAGTCAGAATTGCGAGAAATAAAGTCAGAATTGCGAGAAATAAGGTCAGAATTGTGAATTGCGAGAAATAAAGAATTGTAAGAAATAAAGTCAGAATTGAGAGAAATAAAGTCAGAATTGAGAGAAATAAAGTCAGAATTGCAAGAAATAAAGTCAAAATTGCGAGAAATAAAGTCAGAATTGCGAGAAATAAAGTCAGAACTGAGAGAAATAAAGTCAGAATTGTGATAAATAAAGTCAGATTTCAAGTATTTAAATGTGACACTTAAGTATAAATCAGCATATGCCCTACAAAAATATATTTTTTTAGCCGTTAGACCTAGGCGACTGTGATTGGTCCATCCTCACCCGCGGAGAAAAGCAACACGTGACACGTGACTCCAGCAGATTTATGATCTTCCCTTCCTCTCGTTTCTCTATTTCTGTGGAGTTGTGTCCTGGGAAGGGTGTGAAGTTTACTGGATCCTGTTCATGAGGATCTGTGGAGTTCAGAATCCAACACACCTAAACCATGTCATCGCTGAAACTTTAATGCAGACATATCTACATATATAACGTAATTCATATAAAATGAACATTAAAAGCTGTTTTTGCTTTTAATTCAGCTGTTCTATCGCTACATTGATTCTAGAGGTAAAGTTTCAAAATTTGAGCACATAAAATTGAGGCTTATTTAGCATTTAAACACTTTAAAGAAAATCGAAATAAATAAACAATTAAAAAGTCTCAATCTTTCATAACATATTATTTTCAAGCAGAAAATTGTCTGTGTAAATGGCTTTATTTTAGCTTTGCATAATAACATCATAAATGCAGCAGAATTAGCAGACAGAACAATTCTGCTTCACACTCAGACCAAAAGTAGATTTATTACAGAGCAAACTCATAAACAACATCAGGAGAATGAAATCACTTGATTTACACCATGAAAAATATGTGTACAAACCAAACCCTGCAATCAACTATCCACTACATACACTTATGGTTAGACACTTTGTGTTGTGCACATAAAAAACAGACATGATTTTACTTCATATGTTAAATTCATTAAGAAAACCTGTCTTGCATTGGTCCTAAGCTGTTCAGACAACTGCATGAGAAGTTCAGTTTATACGAACAAGACAAACACCGAGAACATGAGGGGAGGCACAATATGAGATTCTGAGTTAATACCTCCATATATTTACAAAACTAATATGTTCTGTTAGATATGATCTTTTGTTTTTCGACTCCACCTGTAGCACAGTTACAGTACAGTCCATGAGCTGGAAGAAGATATCATGTGTTTCTCAAAGTTTTAATTTTCCTGAGATGTAACAGACAAACTACACTCTCAAAAATGCAGGAAATCTGGGTCAAATATGGACAAACCCAACCACTGGGTTAAAAATGTAACCCAACGGCTGGGTTAGTCCATATCTGACCCAAATTTGGGTCAAAACATGATTTGTTAGTGTGTAAGCCCTTTGGTTTTTAACTTGGGCCCCGAACAGAGGTTTGATGTGGAGTCTTCAGTCCTCCTGAGGTTTGAGCACGAACACGGCGTCGTCCAGCATGTAGTAATCCCTGTACATGTCTCCCTCACACAGGTACGGCAGGCGTGTGACGGCCTCCAGCTCGAAGCCCATCTTCAGGAACACATCCGAGTTCAGCTGGGTCACCTGATCTTCCCACGACTTGCCCTCCACCCTGATGTGCTCCTTGGGTCGCACCCAGCTCCCGCCTGAAAGATGATGAGAGGTCAGCAGGTCAGAGTCACCAGCTATACTACGGTTACTCACCACACACCAACAACACAACGATGATCAGAGGCTTTATCATTTAAGACTCTTGTCAGGTTTTTGTTCTGACTAATTGGTTACTCATTTCATCCCTGGGAACTGAGAGAAATAGAGTCAGAATTTATAGGTCATTTCATGCAATTATGAGTTTAAGTCAGAATAGCGAGAGAAACTCGTAATTGCAGGAAATAAAGTCAGTATTGAGAGAAATAAAGTCAAAATTCCAAAATAATGAAGTCAAAATTGTGACTATTTCTCAATTTTGAGTGAGAAATAAAGTCAGAATTGTAAACAATTGTGAGGAAAAAGTCAGAATTGCAAGATATAGTCGAAAATGAGAGAAATAAAGTCAGAATTGCAAAAATAACGAAGTCAAAATTGTGAGAAATAAACAAAGACTTGTGAGATATATACTCAAAATTGCAAGAAAAAAAACTAAATTGCGAGAAATAAAGTCCGATTTTGCAATTCTGACTATTTCTCATTATATTGAATTTATTTCTCGCATTTTCTGACTTTATTTCTCGCAATTTTGAGTGAGAAATAAATTCAGACTTATGAGAAATAAAGTCAGAATTGCTCAAAATTGTGAGGAAAAAGTCAGAATTGCAAGATATAGTCGAAATTAAGAGAAATAAAATCAGAATTGCAAGTCAAAATTGCAAAAATAAGTAAAAACTGCGATAGTCAGAATTGCGAGAAAAAGTCAGAATTGTGATAAATAAACTCAGACTTAAGAGAAATAAACTGAAAATTGCAAGAAAAAAAATCAATTATGAGAAAAGAACATTTCTCAAGTCATGAATCTGAAAACTCACCAAATAAAAAAACAGTCACCATGAAATAAAAATGGATAATTCTTATTTTTTATGGAATATTGTAGTGTTTATGATTTATCAGTGCACATCATTAAATGTTCCACATAATCTTGACTCTTGCAGCATCTCTTCTCTTCTGATGTGGGCGGGGCAACCTGTCACTCACATGAGATCAGCCAATAGCAAACCACAACCATCCAATCAACTCCTCACAGACAAAATCAAGCCCCGCCCACATTTGCTCTTGTTCCAGACGCGTTTTACTCTGATATATACGACACAATAGAGAAGAAAAGACTAGCGCAACTTCACTTTCATGCCGAAATATTGTATTCACTGGCAAGTCAACAAATTCTAAGTATTCCCTCTAAGTATTTTACCTTTGTAAGCGCGTTGTAGATAATGCACCTACTAGCAGACACTCATGAATCGATCAGTAGTTCTGGTTTCAGCGATCATCTTACCCGTCTCCACATAGGGCTGAAAGGGCACAACGGCTGCTAAGACGAGCCGTCCCGTTCCTGGCACCAGGGACTTCTTAATGTCCTTCAGGAGTTTCAGAGGCTCATCGCAGCGATCCAGCAGGTTCAGGCAGCTGATCAGGTCGAACTGGAAACCGGTTCTGTGCCATTCATCCACTCCCAGCAAGCTGAGGATTCAAAGTCAAGCACAGATTCCCCTCAGAGCATGATCAATGTGCAGCGAATCCTCATTCAGAGGCATCTTTACCTGGAACTAGGGATGCACGATATATCGGCCACCATTATTTTATTTTATTTATTTATTGCTGATATATATTAAAGCTGATAAATAATGTATTATCTCCTTCAGCTGATACACTTCAGATAGGAAAATACAGTAAAGTGCAACATGTGCAGCGCAAGTCTGTCATATCGGCTACATAACATTATCATGAGAACATCATTATAATTGTGTGCTTGGGACATGATGAGACTTTCGTTTTTGTAATCAGGCTCTAAAAAATTATATAAAAATGTATCGGCCATTATATCGGCTTTCAAATATAAAAGGATTATCGGCATCGGCCAAAATTTTCACATCAGTGCATCCCTATTTTTATTATATTAGACACTAGGCATATAGAAAATGATATGCTGGGAGGAAGCCTACGTATTATTTACACTAAAATCAATTAACTATTAACTGCAAGAACAGCAAGAGCACAAATGACACATCAATAGTTTCTTTTCATTCCACATTCAGCAGTTTTAATATTGCTCGTCTGTATTCACTGCAAAAAAATTATGTTCTTCCTCAGAAATTCTGTCTTGTTTTGCAGTACAAATATCTATAATATATCCGAGATGCTTGAAGACACCTTCCTGCAAATCTACAGTACTGTGAAGAGTACCGGCACTTGTGTTAAAATGCTGTAAAGTGAGAATGCTTTCAAAAATAAAATCACGAAATTGAATTTATTTATGATTTAACTTCTATTAACTAATTAAATCAATATATGATGTAACGACCCTTTGCGTTTAAAACGGCTTTTGTCCAGGTACACTTGCGCACAGTTTTTCAGGAGCTTTGCAGGAAGGTTTCTTCAAGCGTCTCGGAGACGTTCCTGCAGTTCTTCTGGATTTAGTCTGTTCTTCATGTAATCACAGACGGACTCGATGATGCTGAGATCAGATCATACCGGCTGCTGTCAGACACAAATCTCACTGGATTATTACAATTAATGGCAAAAAGAATGTTTGGAAATGTAAACTGATATTTCCTACTGACACACGACAGCAAAAAATAGAAATAACTGACGGGGGGGTATTAACATTCCTAAGACTTTTGCACAGTACTGTATATATAAAGAATTTTCATATCGGTGCATCCCCACCTGTAGCTCTTCCTCTGTAGGTGCCACTTCATGGGCGTCGAGACCTCAGTGGTGAACACCTGGTTAAAGTGAGACCCCATCACTTCTGTGACGCCTCCATCACCGGCTCCCAGATCCAGCATCCGATGCCCTTTCCATTCGGGCTCGATCCGGAGGAGACGCCGGAACTGATCCTTGGAAAACACAAACATGGAGCCGCGGCCCAGAAACCTGTGGAGCAACGGGACAAACTAATGATCTCTGCAACAATCAATCAAAACTTTAACTTTAGCTGGACTTTATTCTAGAGCCGCTGTAAAGTCAAAACAATCTCTGTTACTGTAATCTCCTATTATAACCGTTCACATACATGTGAACCTGGATCACAAAACCAGTCACAAGTCACACGTGTGGCAATACCGGGTCAAAATGATCAATAATCCTTTTATGCCAAAAATCATGAGGATATTAAGTAAAGATCATGTTCCATGAAGATATTTTGTTCATTTCCTAACATAAACATATAAAACATGTATATTTGTGAGTGAATGCTGCACAATCGAGAACATAAATGAACAACTTTAAAGGAGATTTTCTCAATGTTTTGATTTTTTTGCACCCTCAGATTCCAGATTTACAATAGTTGCATCTCGACCAAATATTGTCCTATCATAACAAACCACACATCAATGGAAAGCTTATTTATTCACCTTTCAGATGATTTATAAATCTCAATTTCAAAGAATTGACCCTTGTGACTGGTTTTGTGATCCAGGGTCACTTAGGGCCCTATTTTAACGATCTGAAACACAAGTATCAAGCGCGAAACGCAAGTATCTTTGTGGGCGGGTCTCGGGCGCTGTTGCTATTATACCGGCGGGATAAATGACTCTTGCGCCCGACGCAAATCTAAAATGTGTTGGTCTGAAGTCGCTTCATTACTCATAGGTGTGGTTTGGGGCATAACGTGAAATAAACCAATCAGAGCGTCATCTCACATTCCCTTTAAGAGCAGGCGTGCTTGGATTGCTATTATAACGGCGGATTTGCCAGGAGCGGTTCACAGCCGAGGAGACCGACGTTCTCGTCAGGGCCGTAAAACACAGAGAAGTGACATTGGGGATGGAGAAACACACACAAACTAGCTTCGGTTAAACAGGCGTATGATAATTTGGGTAAATGTGTAAGCTAGATTTATGCCTATTTTTTCACATCTTCATGGACACCACAATGATTTCCCTCGTGTGTTAATATTTTTCATTGTAATAAATGTAGCCTATGATTTGCAAAAATGAAAACTGCTGCTTCTGTGTAGATGAGAGAATCAAAGTGTATGTGTGTTGAGCACACGCTACATTATGGCCAAGCATGTGCCCTTTAAAATAGCATCTGAATAACATGTGCAACGCGCCACAGACTTTAGACGAGGTTTCTCCTGGTCAGTGGCGGAATTGTTTTCTGAAACTGCAAAATAGCACCAGGGAACGTTTGCGCTGGAACACGCCTCCTCTTTTCGCTAACCCGCCCCCGGGAGCGCAAGTTCATTCCCTAATTTACCGACGTGCGTCTGTGGAGGGAAAGCGCATGGAAAGCGCCGTGTGCGTCGGGTGCAAAATAGGAATGATACATGCGTCGTGTACAAAGTCAATTGTGCTGGGTGCAAGATAGGGCCCATATAGTTAAAAGCGCTATATAAATGAAGATGACTTGACAGGATCGGATGACGAAGCACTCATGAGAACAGGCACTGGGGAGAATCAGGGATGGTTACCCGTTGATTGAGGTGCGAGAAACGATGGGGCTGAAGATGGTGGAGAAGAGCGAGTGGTAAAGCTGTGTGAAAAGCCAGCTGGACTTCTCCTCGCTCTTCTGGAGGAACGCCAGCGTCTCCTCATCCAGACGACTCTGGACAAACACTGAGCGAACTCTTTCTCCCAGCAGCTCGGGACTGCAGCGGTACCACTGCGAAGACACAGACACTCACACTTCAGCAAGTGCTGGTTCATCATCTCACGTGAAACAAACACCAAATAAGTTAAGTTCCCTTACAAAAATAAATACATAAATTAGGAATGCAGCAATATTTCAAATTCTTTATATTTGAAACATTGCCCGATAAATGTAACATTTTGAGAGCCTGATTACAAAAACAAAAGTTTCTCCATCAAATCCATGTCCCAAGCTAGGGATGCACTGATATGAGCATTTTGGCCGATACCGATAACTGATAATTCTTTATATTTAAAAGGCAATAACTGATATATTGGTCGATAAATCTAAATCCAAAATGTTTATATAATTTTTGAGAGCCTGATTTCAAAAACAAAAGTCTCATCATGTCCCAATCACACAGTTATAATGAAGTTCTCAATCAAATCAATCACTATTTTTCATGATAACTAAAATAAGACATGGTTTGTAGTAATTTATTGACGTCCATTCATCCGTCATTCATGCTGCTTATACCATATGGGACGGAGGAGAATAAAATAAATATGATGAAAAGACCTTCTGGGAATGTTACGGGACGGTTAGGGGAACGTTCTGCAAACCTTTAAGTTATATTTCTGTAACGAAAACTTTCCTGGCTGATCAAAAACGAATGATACAAATACATGATTTGGGAATGTTCTGGAAACCCAAAATTAACGTTCCCAGAATGTTCTAAGAAACCAAAGATTGTTTGCTGGGACGGTATTTTCATATGCATTATGGTAATGAATGAAATGACGCCCAAATCATTGGTAATACCATGGTACTTGTCATTAGTATAAATGCAACCACAACTATGATGGTTTCACATTTGGTAATACCATGGTATTTTGATACACACTATTTTTATACATATGTAATCATATTAACATGGTGCTCCAATGGACATCTGTACTAATTGTGAATGTATGAAACCATGGGATAGACAGATAGATAGATAGATAGATAGATAGATAGATAGATAGATAGATAGATAGATAGATAGATAGATAGATAGATAGAACCAGTGTGCGAAATACAGGGGGGTCCGGGGGGGCTCGACCCCCCCGATTAACCCATGAGACCCCCTGAAAGCCTCAAAAGCAAAATTTGAAGGGGGTCTCAAATTTGGTAAAAGTGTTAATTAATTTCGTTAACGTTTACCTTATAACTTCGTTATCGTTAACTTTGACGAAAAATTTACATTGATGACCTTTTTTCCCCTGACTAAGACAAGACGATGAGAGACGAATTAAACGATAACTGTGACTATATCAACACATGCAATATCGTTGACAAAAAAAGACGAGACTGAAATATGTAAAAAAAAAAAAAAAAAAAACTTGACCAAAACCACTTATTTTTGTCGAATAAAGGAGGAGATTACAGACTGTTTTTACGAGTATTCATGCTTACGGTTGCCAGATTTCAATAATATAAACCCCAGTCAGTGTTTTTCTGTTAAAAGGGCACGTTTTCTACCCGGTCTTTTCAATAGTATCTGGCAACCATACGCGCGCGCTTTCTACACTGCTGAAGAAGCGCGGATGATCTGAAAACACAGACAAGTAAGCTGGAGTTCCGCGATCTTCATTTGAGATTTTCTACTTAAATTAAAGTGTCATTCATTCGGTCTCCGTTCTGTCACGAGCAGCTTGCGCTGTTTGTGCGACTAAATCTGCGAACAAAATGCAGCTGATATTGTCACACCACGATCGGTCATACTGCAGGCTCTCATTTACAAGTGCACTGATTGCGTGCCAGTCTCCAATAGGCTATACATGGCATTTTTTCAGTTGATTGCTCTTGTAAGTGCGCCAGATTGGTGCCAATTATTGTCATGTCTGCATTGTAATGCACAACTTTGCCTCTCCTTGTTGTTATAAAACAACGTGCATCCAAACAACTTTAGCCAATGCAACCTCCTATTGCTTTACGAATACTAGGCTATAACATATGATATTGAATTGGCATTTGTTTGAAATGTAACATCTATGCAAAATAATCCTTGAATCATTTCTTATTTAAGGCCATTCCCATTTTGAATATGTGATTTGTGTATTGTCAACAATAAGCATAAACATTCTGCATTTGCATTTTGTAGTGTGGATCATGCATTGCGACATCATGTTTAAGAATCTGTTATCTGATAAAATACTTAATGCTACTGCCCACTGACATACTTTTAAAGCTACTGTTGTCCCTTTTTTTGGCCTTCAAAACACCTTAAAATGCAAATGTCGAGATCAGGAAAATCTAAATTTTCTCGGGGGGGCATGCCCCCGAACCCCCCTAGCAAGATCATTTTTTTAACCTCTGTGTTTAGAAAACCCTGCGTACGGCCCTGCACCTAGACTGATGCAGTGATCCTTTGAATAGTTGTCCTATTATGTGTGGATGGACTAAGGAAAATTCATAATTATTTAGTTGTCTCTTCCTATAGTCTGTGGGCCAGTATTAATTGCAAAAACTTTACCTCTTCTGTGGCTATATTAATTTCATAATGATGAAGCCTTTCTCCGTGAAGTCAATCAGCAAAAGTTAAGTGATAATGTGCAAATATACTGGCCCATTTTGGTGGGAACTAATATTCAATACTAGTCTTACATGTCACTTTTTATAACACGTTCATCCTTTGCTGGGACGCTTAATATTTGGGGATATTTAATTTAATTAATCATTGATCAGCATTACCAAACGTGGACGTTTTCCACTAGAAACAAACATTGATGTATTATTTTTATTTAATACTGTGAAGCTGCTTTGATACAATCTGTATTGTGAAAAG
>NC_140224.1:1818224-1870724 GCF_951802725.1 Rutilus rutilus
ATAAACTTAAACTGTGGTAAATCTTGAATGCTTTAGAGCGACAGACTGAAATTTGATCTCTTTTCAAAGGCGACGCTTGTCGGAAAAAAGTAAAAAAGTTTTAAAAAGTGAACTTTGAAAAGTTACAGCAAAAACACCATTTAATTTTTTTATGTGAAATATATATTTTCAAAAACATGTTTTACTCCAAAACTCTGAGAAAATCAAAGCCATAAATCTAAACAAGTGTTTCAAATTTGAAGCTGATATCTCAAAAAATGATCTTTCAGTGAGATGTTGTTCGGCTGCAGTACCGAACGCTTCCACTAGAGGAAACTCGTCTTTATTCATTTCCAGTGCGCTCGTTTCTGACAGCGAGGAGCTCAAGTGTGGCTATTTCTTACAGGACTATTTAACCTGTTCATGTCCATGATTTTATTTATTGTGTTCACACAGCAAGTGCCAAAACATTTACCAAGTCTCGTACCATTCCGATAAAAAAAAAAAAAAGTCAAATTTTCCAGTCAGAAATGACCGAAGAACAGCAGAGGGTGTAATAACTCCTCTCCTCACTCATGCAGGCTCACAGAGACGGTGGACGGCCTGCAGACTCAGATAGAGGAGCTCCAGAGAGACATGAAGAGGATGAGACTGGTTTCTGCTGAACAGACCCGGTCTGGATCATCTGGATCGTCTGGATCATCTGCACATCTGGATTCAGCTCTGCACGATGATGCTCAGGGACTCGCAGGCTCTGAGTGTCCGTCACACAAGTACGTCTCTGCATGTGTTAAAACCATACTGTTTTAGGTCAGGTAAACTCGTACATTTCATACGCAATGGTTATTCGAAGTGCTTTACATAGAAAAGGAGTCATACGCTCAGGTAAAGGACTGGATGTTACAATCCCGGAATCCACGTATCCCAAGATGGTTATACTATAAGCTGAAAATAGGAGAGACATTGAGACAAGTGGCGAGGATCACTGGCTTCACTGGGGTCATCAGGTGGGCACCCTCCTTCACGAGTGTTTCGATGATTAACCCACAACACCTCCAGAGGGCTCATCGGCAACACCTAGCGTCCCAGGTGTGCCCCCCTCAGCTTGTGATCCCCCCTTGCTCACCTACTATTACTGTCTACAGGCCCAGATACTATCCTTTCTCTTCAACCACAGCCAACGGCTGGCCTCCTCTGCTGCATTGAAGAGAGATTTCACAATCTGCTGCAGAGCCTGACCTCGCATTCCTAGGTCCTTCAAAAACCGAACTGAGGAGCGGCCGACAAACCCTCTACAGCCGACCTCTACTGGGTAGATTCTGACTTTCCACCCACGCTGCTCAGCATCAGCTGCCAGCTCTGAGTACTTTAGTCTCTTTCGTTCATACGCCTCTTCCACTGAGTCTTCCCACGGCACTGTCAGTTCCACTATGAAGGCAGTGCGAAGGGTGGAGGACCAAAAGACGATGTCAGGTCTAAGGTTTGTTACTGCAATCTCAGTGGGGAAGTGCAACCGCTGGTTCAGATCCGCTAATAACTTCCAGTCTCGTGCTTTGTGCAGCAGGCCCAGATATGAGCTGGATCTCTGCGATTTACTTGGTGTTATACCTGCACGAACGAAGGCCATTGATGGATACTGCTTGGCTGGCAAAGGCGGGAGGGTATTTGTGGCTGTTCGCTTGGCCTCAAGGCTGGCCGCCAAGCACCTTAGCACCTGGTTATGCCGCCATGTATAACGGCCTTGTGCCAAGCTTGTTTTACAGCCAACCAAGATGTGTTTTAGGTTTGCTGAAGAGGGACACAGGGAGCAGGTGGCATCTTCCCCATACCACTGCTGGAGGTTAGTTGGTGATGGTAAAACATCATACACTGCTCGAATGAAGAAGCTGACTCGGTATGCCTCCATCCCCCACAGCTCCTTCCAGGAGAGTTTCCTCTTTTCTACCTCCTTCCACTGTGTCCATTGGCCTTGTTTCACATGTGAAACTGCCTTTGTAAGCCTCATCACCTGCTCCTGTTTGCGTATCTGTTCCACGACTAAACCTCGCCGTTGTAAAGGAGTAGCTTTGTGCCAGAATGGTACATTTTCCCCAACTCCTAGACCTCGTCTCCCCAACTGTACACGCCCGACAATTTCTTGATGCCTGAGAGCAGATTTTGCTTGCTCTGACGCCACAGCTGAGGACCACTTTCTTCCAGTCGATCGGGTAGGGGCGGTTCTGGCAACTACAGTGTCTCGAGACTCTGTCAGAGTCATCTCAAGCCTCACCTTGGCACACTTGAACTCCTCGGTAAGGCAGGACACAGGTAGCTCTAATACACCTTTTCCATACAGTGCTGTGTTGGTAATGCACCTGGGAAGACCAAGCCACTTCTTGGCATAAGAGCTAATCAGCCGTTCCAGCTTTTCGACCTTGGAAAGAGGAATGTCGTAGACAGTCAGTGGCCACATTAGGCGTGGGAGGAGGCCAAACTGCAGGCACCAGAGTTTTAAACTGCCAGGCAGTAAGGTGCTGTCGATGCTCTTCAAACCATTATTGGTAACCTCTTTAAGTTGGACAACCTGCACTGTGTCCTTCAATGATGCGTCATACCATCGTCCGAGGCTCTTAACAGGTTTCTCTGCCACTGTTGGTATTGGCTCTTCATCAATAAAGAAACGATGCTCTGCCAACTTTCCTTTCACAATAGATACACTCCTGGACTTACAAGGCTTTATTTTCATTCGAGCCCACTTGATGGTGTCCTGAAGCTTGCCTAAGAGTCGCCGGGTACAAGCTTTGGTGGTCGTAAGAGTGGTTAGGTCATCCATGTATGCCCTAATTGGAGGGAGCCTGAGTCCGGCTGCTGAGCGCTCCCCCCCAACCACCCAACGTGACGCACGAATGATAACCTCCATAGCCATTGTGAAAGTCAGAGGAGAGATGGTACATCCAGCCATTATCCCTACTTCCAAGTGCTGCCATGCAGTAGTATACTGCTCTGTTGTGAGGCATAGCTGTATGTCCTGAAAGTAGGCCTGGACTAGATTGAGGATCGGTTTTGGCACACCAAAGTAGCAAAATGCCATCCAGAGAAGATTGTGTGGGACAGATCCAAAGGCATTTGCAAGATCTAAAAAAACAACATGCAGGTCTCTGGACTCCCTCTTGGCAGCTTGGATTTGGTGCCAGATCATGGATGTATGCTCCAAACACCCTGAGAAGCCAGGAATACCTGCTTTTTGCACCGTTGTATCAATGTACCCGTTTTTCTCAAGGTAAAGGGCTAATCTACGTGCCAGAATGCTGAAAAAGATCTTACCCTCAACATTCAAGAGGCAGATATGACGAAATTGGTCGACAGCAGTAGAGTTCTTTTCTTTGGGGATGAGGACCCCTCCTGCCCTTCTCCATACCGTTGGTATCTCCTGCTTCTGCCACACCACTTTCATCAGTTTCCACAAGAACTTTAGCACACCTGGTGCATTCTTATAAATCTTGTAGGGAACACCATTTGGCCCCGGGGAAGATGCTGTTCTTGCACCCCGGACTGTTGTAACTACCTCATTCCACTTTGGTGGGCAGGTTTCAAATAAAGAGTGTGGAGGATGTATAGGTGGCATGTCAGAGGGGAGGACAATTGGATCATTACGATGGGGGTCTGAATGGACTCCCCTCAAATATGCCTCGAGGTCTTCTTTTGACGTTACCAGCTTGCCGCTCTTTTCCTTTACGAAGAGACCTTTCGTAAACCGGAAGGGGTCACTAAAGAACTTGGCTCTTGATTGTTCTTTTTTCCGACGCCTCTTTCTCAGATATTCTGCTCTTCGCAAAGTTGCAAGTCTGCTTTTGATCTCAGCTTGGAGCACATTTATTCCATCCTTCTCCTCTTCAGAAGCTTTCCTCCACTGTTTCTTCAGTAACCGTCTTTCTTTAACCAGCTGATCTATCTCCTGTTGTCTCCTGGATTTGATCTTGGTAGTGCATGGATTTCTAGTGCCGCTCACAGTTCCAAATCTTTCAGCTCCGTAGTTGTAAATTAACTCTCCCATTTTTTCCATTTTCTTCACAGCTGGTCCCTTAAGTTGTTCCAACAGACAGCAAAGATCCTCATCGACATTTTGCCAATCTTTTTGCTCATGGGATTTAGGCCATTTCACAAGTGGTCTTCGTCCCTGGATCTTCTTTTCAGTAGCGAGCTGTGGAATAGAGGCCTCAGCACTCCCTGCAGTGTGATGTACTGCCTCCCCAATGGCAGGGGTATTGATGTTCTGCAGACTGTGGGGTTCTTCCTGCTGCTGAACTTCACTCGACTGACTCGGCTTGCTCCGTAAGAAGTATTGGTCGATGCGAGTCCCCTGCACTTGTGGCTTCATACACTTCTTCCTGCCTTGATGGATCCGCAGGCCATTGAGGGATGTTACTTTGGCCCACCCACAGCTGCACCTCTGGAGTAAAGGACCTTGTTCTGTTATAACCTCATGTACAGTGGCATTCCTTCTCATTGTCTGGTTCGGTCCTGGGTCGTTAGCCGTGCAGTCCTCCGATGAGTCATCTTGCGCCCCCGCTCTCGCTGACTCAGGGGGTATCTTCCTCATTAAGTTTTCTGTAGCCATAAATGGGTGGTAACTGTGCACTAGAAAGTGCCAGGTGCCCCCTGCTACAGGTAGCTAGCCTATAGCAGGCCCGTTGGGGTCTTTCCCTCCTGTCAGCAGTCTTTCCAAGCGGTCACCGGGTCTTCCCCCTGGTTGCCAGTTGCTCTCTTCACAACAGTCACTGGTTATACCAGAATTAAGCTCAGGTAAAGGACTGGATGTTACAATCCCGGAATCCACGAAATAATAAAAAATAATAAAATAATCACAACAGATGCAGAAGTAAAAAAAATCATGCATACGAACATTAAATATCATGCATAAAAAATAAAAAATAAATAGAAAAAAGAACTGGTCTGTAATTGGGTTTCAGACAGAACGTCCTTCCCAAACATTATAAATCTCTTAATCTGCTGGAGTTAACATGGACAGGGTTGTATCATGCAAGAAAAGGAAAATATGATTTATATATTTAACATTTTCCAACACTTTACTCCAAAAAATAATTCTGATTTCACAACTGTGACATTTCTCACAATTCCAACATTATTTCTTCCAATTGCAACTTTATATCTAATAATTTCTCACTTTATTGCACATAATTATGACTTTATATTTAACAATGTGACCTTATATGTTGCCGTGACAGAAACAGTGTTTATTCAATGTTTTTTTTATTCTGAAACGAATAGATTGGATGTTCATTTAACATTTTTTAAATGTTGTTACTTGTTTCGGAATGTTCGGACAACATTCAAAAGTAACGTTCAAAATGTTAAAAAATGATACAATGTAATGTTCCCTAAACACTCCTATAACCAAGATTTTTTGCTAACACTTTACAATAAGGTTAATTAGTTAATGTTTTAACTGACATGAACTAACAATGAGCGATACATTTGTTACAGTATTTATTAATCTTTGCTAATGTTAGTTAATACAAATCCAGCTGTTCATTGTTTGTTCATGTTAGTTCACAGTGCATTAACTAATGTTAACTAATACAACTTTTGATTTTAATAACGTATTAGTTAATGCTGAAATTAATATGAACTAAGATTAATAAATGCTGAAGAAGTATTGTTCATTCTTAGTTCATGTTAACTAGGGTAGTTAACTATTGAACCTTATTGTAAAGTGTAATCGATTTTATTTTTAATGGATGTTTGAATGTTTTCATAACTAAATGCGCCACGCCCTTAATTATGCAGAACTTTAATGCTTAATATAATTTAAATGGATGAATTATTTTAAAAAATCACCCCCTCACAGTTCTCATGAAGGGCAATATTAGCTATATAGACCAAAACCACTTTTTGCACCAGACTGTAAACATTTATTTCTGTTGTAAAGTTGGGCATTTTAACATGGAGGTCTATGGGATTGAGTCTCTTCTGCAGCCGGCCTCTAGTGGCCAGTCCATGAACTGCAGTTTAATGTTCGATTCAAGATTCTGCTCGGTTTGAACGTTTTCACAACTTAATGGAAACATTAGCAAAACGTTCTTAGAACATATGTTTGTTAGCTTTACATGTGTTTGTTAGCTTTACATGTGTTTGTTAGCTTTGCGGTCACCTGACTAATGGCTCTGGTTTTTCTACCATGCTATATTTATTTCAGGCACTTTTCCCATGAGCTCTCCACTTCCAGCAGCGTCTGTTCTCTGACCCGGGAGGAACAGGAGGAGTTCTGGGAGCTCTTGCGCTCGTCCCGTTCCCTGCAGGCCCAGTTGCACACGGAGCGCGTTCAGCGAGAGTCTGCAGAGCGAGAAGCCCATGTTCTGGCCCACGAGCTCCGCCAACTGGAGCCCAAAGCGGCGCTGATGGGAGTTTACAAGAGCCGGCTGACCGAGACCCAAGCTGAAGTCCAGGAGCTGCGCCTTCTGTTGAGCTCCAGCAAACAAGAACACAACGAGTCCCTCCCATTGGATGATGAAGTGGGCGTGGCCAGTCACAGGGGGCGGAGCCTGCAGTGGCACGGTGACGAGCATCATGGGATATCTCTGCTGAACGAGATGGATGAGCAGTACGTCGCACTGAAGCAGAAATACGACACGCTTCTGCGTCGCTGCGAGGATGAGACGCCGAGACACAAAGCTCAAACGCACACACACACTCAGGGTGTGAACACACACCACGAGCAGCCCGCATACAAAGCCCTGTTTACTGAGATTTTCACCTTCATTCAAAAGAGCAAAGAGGACCTGAAGGAAAACAGGACCAAGCCCTAATGAGGCATTTTTTATTTATTTAATTTCACTAACAAAATAATGGCACGTAAAACGTGAAATTTTGTCGTGTTTTCATGTAAAACTTCAAAAAATAAAAACCGACAGAACCAGTACGTTTTAATGAAATGTACAGAAATGTATATAGAGACTGTATATAAAGCACTTTGAAAACATTTCTGAATGTTACTGTAAACTGAAAGTGCTGTAACTGACTTCTGAAGCTTATATTTCTTGTGTTTTATAGTGAAACTTCAGATTATAGTATATTACCCCAGAATCAAGAGACCAAAAAAATGTCAATAAAGCATATCTTTAGATTTTTCTGCTAATGTCAAGACATATTCAACTATTCTAGATCTAAGAATAAAATAATAAATAATATTTTGAAACTCACCTTACCCATGAAACAATTATTTATTAAAAACCATTGTAAATTAAAGGCAGAACAGATGTAAACATTAGATCGACACAAATATTTATTAATCTTTTTACAATTAAAAATATAGAATTGGTCTGCAATACAGTAATGTGGAAATAATGTAATGCAAAAATTATTTGTAATGCAAAACTTTATTTATTTTGAATATTGGGGAAAATAAAGCTTTGTGGAATTAAATCCAGTGCTTTTGTCAGTCATAACTGATCAGTGCATGTGTTGCATCATCTTCTAAAGGAAAACCATTATCTTGCAGATATCAGTTATTTGCAAACTTCTTTTTTATTGGCATGTGAACTTTGTGATTAGCAGTCCATGTGTTTCAGTCTCAAGTTCTCAACCTTGTTAGTGTTGTTGGTCATCATTCATCTTGAACTGTGTGTTTGCATGTGACCTTTCACCTGAATCTATGGAAGCTTGTTTCCGCCACAGAGTGAAAAATAAAAAAGCTAATTGCGACTTTTTAATCTCACAATTCTGACTTTTTATCTCAGAATTACGTGATATAAAGTCGCAATTGTGTGTTATTAAGTCAAAATTGCATGATATAAAGTCGCAATTGTGTGTTATAAAATCAGAATTATGAGATATAAAGTCGCAATTGCGTGTTATAAAGTCAGAATTATGATATAAACTCGCAATTGCGAGAAATATAGCCTACTTGAAATTAGGACTTTTTTTCCCTCAGAATTGCATGTTTATATCTCGCTATTCTGACTTTATAATATGCAATTGGGAGATATAAAGTCAGAATTGTGAGATAAACACAAAAAAAAAAACTTTATTGGACTTTATATCTCCCAATTCTGAGAAAAGATGCCAGAATTGCGAGATATAAACTCGCAATATGTGATATAAAGTCGCAATTGCGAGAAAAAAATAAGAATTCTGACTTTATAAGACGCAATTGCGACTTTATTTCACGCAATTCTGAATTTATATCTCGCAATTCTGAGAAATAAAGTCAGCAATTATCTTTTAAAATGTTTTATTCTGTGGCGGAAACAAGCTTCCACCTGAATCAGCAGTGCAGACGAGGAGCACAAACTCTGATTCACATAGAGATGGACTTGAGACCCAGAGGGAGACGCTGGACATCAGAGAACGTCTAATCAAAGCCTTTGATAAGATTTGAGTGACATCAGGCTTTATCAGACAGACTGAGAGAGAACAGAACAGATGCTTCGTCTCTTATCTTCACACCCGACTAGATTATAAGTGGAGCTTGCACTTTGTTCGTATTGTCATATCCGTGTTTCCACTGTTATACGGCAGGGGGCGCTATTACTGAATATCCGGATCAAATCTTTACGACAAACCATGTGTAAATTCATAAGTCGACACCATTGCTGAGTATTTTCTCCTTAAACGGGTGGTATAATGCCTTTTCACAAGATGTAAAATAAGTCTCTGATGTCCCCAGAGTGTGTGTGTGAAGCTTTAGCTCAAAATACCCCACAGATATTTTTATATAGCATGTTAAAGTTGTCACTTTTTGAGGGTGAGCAAAAACACACCGTTTTGTGTCTGTTCCTTTAAATGCAAATGAGCTGCTGCTCCCGGCACAGGGGGCGGAGCTACAACAGCTTGTGTCATTTTACCTCACGCACACATGAACTGAACATTTCAAAAACTTTTAGCCTTTTATGTTCAAACCGGAGTCAGACAATGATGGAGAGACTCGAGAAGAAGTGACAACATGTAGAAGCAACAGGACATTTCTGAATGGTTAGATGATGAATTTATGTAGCTGATGTGGAGTTATCTTCTAGTCACTGATTTTGCATATTCTGTCATGATAATCTATAAATCGTGTTCAGGGGGAGGGGTTTATGTAAATTCTAGGGTTGGTGATGTCACTAACCCGGGAGGAATGTGGTGTAGTCTCTACCAGCCGTTTGTTGTAGTCCTTAAAAAGCCATTTCTTTAAAAGCAAATATCTCCCTTTGCTCTGAACTTTGAGCGCTGTAACTTTGCAGATGTTGTTTATGCTCAAACAGCAACATTACACACTAACTACAGTTAGAAAAGTCAAATCATAATCAACCACCCCTTTAAAACTGCAGTGAACCAAAGACAGTCTCTGGTGTTTCTGACGTCACAAACTACCTTGTAACCAATCAGATCAACGTGTGATGTCAACCAGTGGATCTCTGAGCTGAGTGAGTGAGTAGAGGCGGGGCTCATTTGCATATTCATAGAACCGCGCATACTAAATGAGGCAAGGGTGTCGAGTTACATTCAAGATATTTTAAGGCATGTAAAAAAAAATTCAAGGCAAAAACATTTAAATAAATAATTTTGATGATCAGAGATGAGTTTTAAGGGATAAAATGATTGACTACAGGGGGACTTTTCACAAGTTATCAAATTATAATTTCTTACCAGAGGTAATTAAATAAACCAAGATCATGCCTTGCTGATAGAAAACAGTGTGTTCGGGTATAGGCCGTAAGACTTCACAAATACAGTAGTTAATAATTCTGTTGGCGTACCTCAAGGTTCAATATTGGGACCTTTATTATTCCGTTTCTATATTAATAACCTACCTGATGTCTGTGCATCTACTGTTCATTTTCAGATGTATGCTGATGATACAGTTATATCTTATATTTGCCAAGCAAACGGCAGAAGAATTATCAGCTGCAATGGTCAATATCTCTAATTGCTTAATAAAGTTTATATCTTATAATCTTAATGTTGGTAAATCTGTATCTATGTTGTTATCAAAGTCTGCAAATATAGATCCAGATGTTAGAAAATGATCATTAGTCCAGGAGTTTAAATATTTATGCATAATAGGTTCACAACTTTGTTAAGTTAAAAACTTTATTTTAAGGTGTCATTGTTACAGTACTGAGTAATATGTACTTATAGGGTTAAGATTAATCATATATAATTATGCATTATTTACTGTGATTACTACAGAATATAGGCAACATATAACGAGTAACAATAAGGACACTAAATAAAGTGTTACCAAAAGTTGCACCTGTTAATATTATTTAACGAACTTTAGTTTGCATGAACAATGAACAGCTGTATTTTTATTGACTGATGTTAATAAAGATTAATTCATACAGTAACACATGTATTGCTTATCAGTTGATGCATTAACTAACGTTACCTAAAGGAACCTCATTATATAGTGTTACCATTTTATTGTGATTAAAATTGAAACATTTTCCAGCGCTTTAGTCCGGTTTGCATGTAGTCACTTTATACAATACAGAAGTTTCACATGCATTATAAACACAATAATAACAGTTTTAATGTTATAAAATTCAACTCCAGCTATAAAGCCACACGTAGTCATTATTCAGCTAAATTGAGTTAATCATCTGAGATTATCAGTGCATTTAAATCAAAAATATTCCTGAATATTAATCGTCTTCTATATGAAAACAATAAAATAAGACAAGATTTCAGTTGCAACATTTATTCAGAATGACATACAAATAAAAAACCGTCTGATGGAGTATGACGTCATCAACGATCCAGCTTATGAATATGAGGAATGCATAAAAACAGACGTGACAGTGAACGCTTCATATCCAGGTGTGGACGAGACACAGATATGAGTTACAGATGCATGTTAAGGGAATTTCACTCATTATTATAATAATAAGATTGATGCAATATTTCTCCTGAATATTTAAGAGGCACTTTCTTTCACACTTTAAACCGTTGAAATGAAACTTCTAATTCACTTGCATGACAAGAGGGGAAAAAATCATTTTAATTTTCACGAGAATTAACGTTTACACTGCTTTCACATTTAATATGAATCCGCTTTTCCAAACACGGAGCTTCCGTTCTGACGTAAATCAACAAAAAAATGCCAATAAATATTCATGAACATTGATTCATATATTAGCTTTTTATTGTTTGTTGGTCAGATTTGCTCTAAACTGCTCCAGAAAACACACTGTCCGAATGTGTTTTTGGTTATGAGAGTTGTAAACCTTTGAACGAGGAACTTTACGGCCTTCGTTTGACCCAATGAGAGCAGAGAAATTAATATTTGACATAGTCAGAAGATCATAGTATTATGACCCGATGCCGTAATGAAGTCATGTTCAATTACAGGGAAAGAAAAGCAAAACAAACTTGTGCTGCGAAACGATTAAGCACATCTAAAATAAAAGTTTGTGTTTACATAATATATGTGTGTGTGTGTGTACGGTGTATCATTATTTTGTAGGCTATATATAAATATACACACATGCATGTATATATTTAAGAAAAATGTGTTATTTATATATAATATAAACAATATTTAAACATATATACATGCAAATAATTCTCAAAAATATACATGCATGTGTATTTATATATACAAAATAACTATACACAGTACACACACACACACACGTTAACACAAACTTTTATTTTGGATGCTATTAATCGCATTTAATTGTTGCCCAGAACTAAACAAAAAAAAACAATATGCAATAAAACCAAGAGGATTATTAAAGCAAACATCTTTTCTTCAGTCTAAACAATGCCAAACCCTGACGATAAACTCGCAAAGGCCACAAGCGAGATGAAATGAGCTGAACCATGATCTCCCGTCATCTTTAATAGAAACAACTACTCATTTTAAATCATAAAAAAGAAAACCCAAAGATAGTCTGAGTACGCGTTCAGCATACGACTCCGTTCCTCACGCTTAAATGGCAGAATTAAATCGATCTTCAGCCCTTTTTCTGAGACGCTCGTGTGTGAGTCTGAAGGGTTGGCGTGTGCAGGTGCTCCTCCCACCCCGCTCAGCCGAGGGCAGCGATTGGTTGGTGTGTTTAGCTCCGCCTCCGGAGGCAGACGAGCTGATCGACAGGATCCCAGCGCTCCGACTCTTCCCGTCAGGAGCGAACCGTTCCCTTCAGATACCACATCCCTCCCAAACTCATACAGCACTCCTAGAACAACACAAGATCAACAACATTAATCTGAGAACTTATTGCTACATCATTTTAATATCAGGATATTTTTAATATCATCTATTTCCAGGACTTTAAGCACTACTTTTTTTATGACTATTTATATGAGCAATATCACACTCATAGCCATGCGAAACGCCTGTATATCTATATCAGACGGGCTGCAGCTTTAATATTGTGTGAAAAGATTGTTTTTCAAGGACTTCTTCATAAAAATGTCTGATTTCAAGGGTTTTCCAGGACTTCATTTTCAAAAAGTCACATTCAAGCACTTTAAGCTCCTGTACGACTCCTGTCACAACAGAATCAGTGTGTGTGTGTGTGTGTGTGTGTATGTGCTGAAGCGCGACACCTTGAGCAGTCGATCCACATCAGTTTTGGTGACCGCGTCCCCGAGCTCCTGCGTGAGGCGAGTCTGGATCACGTTTCTCCTGACGCGATAGTTCTTCATGAAGATCTCGAACAGAACCTGCCGGTGCTGCGGAGCAGAGACCAGTGTTCAGACACACACACCAGTGGAGTCACGACACACACACACCACTGAATCACGACACACACACACCTCTGGAGTCACGACACACACACCTGCACACACACCACTGGAATCACAGCAGATTAGCGAGTGTGAGCCGCAAAACAAAATCACATAAAATGCGATTTTTTCAAATGCTACATTCATACACACACACTCACGCTCTCTCAAAGACTCACACACTAGTAGTAGATCTACATCTACTAACATGTACAAGTTTAAATAAAGCTTTGACAAAAAAGGTTTTATACAAAGATAAACGTCATTTCAGCTTTTAAATAATTTTTTATAAAAAGAATGAGTCAAAAAAGATAAATGACTGACATTTACACATTAGCTTATATGTATTAGTAGTGTTTGGGTGCACCCCCATCCTTCATGTTGACTGAGCTCTCAGTGTTGGTATGGAAAGGGGTGATTGGTTGGTTCCTGTCACATGACCTGCGGTGCGTTTGCGGCATTCTGAAAAGTGTAGATTTTTTTCATCTCGTTGCGCCTGGTAAACATTTTTTTCTTTTATTATTTAAACATTATAATATTTGTAATAACTTTCTGTGGCCAGCGTTTCTGGAAATGAACGAGGGTAAACACTTTTTTAGACCTGACTAAATGAAATGTAAGACCTAGGATGAAAATCTGGCCGTTTTTAAGACTTTTTAAAGGCCTTAAATTTAAAGTTCAGAATTTTAGACTTTTTAAGACCCTGCGGAAACCCTGACAGACTCTCTCAGACTCACACACACACACACAGACTCACACACACACACTCACAGACTCACACACACACTCAGACTCACACACGCTCTCTCAAAGACTCTCTCACAGACTCACACACACAGACACAGAATCACTCACACACACACACACAGACAGACAGACAGACAGACACACACACACAGTGTGAGGATATCAAGATGAAGTTCACAGTGACTAAAGCACCTTGTCGAAGGTTTCTCCGCTCTCCCACAGACCAAACACCTTCTGCTCATCCGCTGTGGATCCGCTCTGAGGAGGAAACTACACACACACACATCACAGATGAGAAACACACAGTTACTACACACTGGATCTGAAATTATATCCTGACATCAGGATCTGTGTGTTGTGTTAAACCTTAAAGAGAGAAGAAAACATCATTTACACACAAACATTCAGACTGTCTCACACTCAACACACCCACTCAACACACACACACAAACACACACCCTTAATCCAATAAGCTTCAGGAACAAAGGACAGAGAACATCTTAAATCAAGCATTATCTTAAGGAGGGCAGACACGGACAGTAATGGACTTAAGCAATTAAAGCCACAAACAAACACAACAACTGAAAATATAATAATATTCGCTTAAAGCTTAAAAGGATTCTCTACCAGTCAGAGGAACATTTATTTTGACCACAATTTTAATGCAAAAAATAAATAACATTAAAAAATATTTACATCAAGTCTTTAGGAAAATAATGGCCAAATGAAGTCGCAGTGATGTAGCTTAGCTTTACATGTGCTAGAGCAGACTAGTGCTTTCTCACTGATCATCACAGGAGTACTGGGCAGAAGATTAATATCGATGCATCTGGATTAGTTTTCCAGATTCATGCATTAAACGAAACTGTGCATTTAAAGTGAGCGTGATGCACATGTACTCACAGGCACCAGGATCTGCTTGCACTGGCTCTGGAGGATGGCTTCCGTCAGCATGCGGTCGGTCACGTGACCGTACACCGAGTGGCCGCTGGGTAAACTGGCCAGATGCAGGTTAAACAGACGCTTGAGTTCGCTCAGGCACAGGACGTGATGTTTCCTGAAGGTGTTCTGCACAAACTCCTGCAGCTCGGGGGTGAACGCGTGAGCGGAGCCGTGCCCGTTATGAGGGTCCGACACCGGCGAGGTCGAGGCGGGGTAACCGTTGACCGAGCCGTTCGTGAGCAAGCCCGACGTGTCCATGGGCTCCTCAGAGTCGCTCACCGGCTCCTGCTTGACCCGCACCTCACCCGGGGGTCGCGACCCCTTCAGTCTGCGGGCGTCCAGCTCCCTCTGCAGGACACCGTGGGTTTCTCTGGCGTTCTCTCGCGCCGCTTTCACACGCTCGTCTCCGCTGATGTGAACGGGATCTGCCGTGACAAACACACGCATGTGAAGCGATGACAAACTAGTGTGAGATGATGAAAACATACTTTCTTTAATGCTTTTATTCAGCAAGGATGCATTAAGTTAACTAAAAGTGACTGCAAAGACATCTATAATGTTACAAAAGATCCTATTTCAAATAAATGCTGTTAATTTGAACTTTCTATTCATCAAAGAATCCTGAAAAAACAATATATAACTGTTTTCAACACTGATAATAATCATAAATGTTTCTTGAGCATCAAATCATCATATTATACTGATTTGTGAAGGATCATGTGACACTGAAGACTGGAGTAATGATGCTGAACATTCAGCTTTTGATCACAGGAATAAATTACACTTTACTGTATATTCACATAGAAAACAGCTGTTTTAAATTACAATAATATTTCACAATTTTTGATCAAATAAATGCAGCTTTGGTGATTTTTCACACACACAAAAAAAAGACCAATCGTGAATAACAAACTTCTGAGCACTAGTGTTTATAGTTATAAAAGTGTGTAAATATAGATGTGGAACATACCCATCTGAGCGTCCTTTTTAGGCACAAAGTCGTCTTTGGAGAAGTTAAACACCTTTTCCAACCTGTAATATAGTGTGCATTTAGAAACTAGGAGACTGAGATTCTCACCTCCTATTAAGACCAAACTGTGTTTAATACCTTTAATATTCTGTGTAGTTCTAACCCTGTATAGTCTTGTATTTTATCCATTCATTTTCCTATCCACCTTATTCCTGCGCCCCATGATGCTTTGCACGAATTATGGGTGTAACTTCCGTTAAGCTGCAAACAATCAGTGAAACTGTCGCTCTATGAACGCAATACGGTAAAAAAGTGTCACAACGAGATGACATTAATCTACTCGCCCTTCAACCATCGAACATTAAAAGGACATTTAATAGTGTAAAAGCATCAACAAGGCACTTTCAACAGACCAAATCACCCCAAAAGTGCGTAATATATATGTATAATGTAACTTATGCTGCCTTAATCAAAAACGTTCATTAACTTCAGCATTACGTGACACTATTTCAAAGTGATTTCCGTCATTTTGACTGATTATAAATTGCATTTACCTGTGAAAACAAACCTGGAAAGAGACGTGAGGAGAATATTCTTCGTGCATTCCAGTGAATTATTAACGGAATATATCGCAAATTAAATTTGGGAGAACAGACCACAGATGAGCAGGACATGTTGGCCTTTTTCATACTTTTACAGCGCATTGAAATGGGAAAAAAGAAAATAATCTCGAGGAAAAGAGAGAGCGACTGAAAAGAGCTCTTGCCGTAGATATTCTGGCTATAACATTTAAAATACCAAGTGTAACGTTATTTATGGTAGTTTTATCCTAACATATTAACATTAAAATGCTTAAAAAGATCAAATAATAAATTGAAGTTTCAAAACAACTGGTCAAATGATAAATCAAATGGTCAAAATATTAAATAATAAATCAAACTCTCAAAATGGCTGCACAAATGCTCAAATGTCACATGTGCGTTTGAGCATTTGATTTATGATTTGAGCATTGACTTATAGATTTAATTATGACCGGTGTATACTGGGTTGATAATGAAAATTAAAAATCAAATCCGAATGAGGAAATGAAATTGCATTTGATTTATCATTTGAACAGTTGGTTTGAGAGTTTGATTTATTATTTGATCTTTTAAAGCATTTTAATTTTCATAAGGGAAACCTTATGATTTGAAATGATTTGTTTCAGCCTTTTTGAATGGAAGTTCCCCAAACCGGAAGTGCCTCCCCATAATGCAACACGCAGTGAGGTCGTCAGGAATAAGGTGGATAGGGATTTTTAGAAAGCCATAAAAAAGCCAACCAGCAACGAGGAGAAACGCATTACAAACTTTGATTTGAAGCAACAGCAAAAAAAAAGGATTTTAAATTTTTTGCAATGCTTCATGGAAGTGGATTTGTTTGGACTCTCTGATTGGTGGAGATTTCTCTGCAGAGGAATCATGGGTAATGTAGTTTATCCAGCAGGAATTCTGCGGTTAAATATGATGATTAATGCAGGCTGACAGCTTCAACAAAAGCAAATACCATCAATTAACAACCTCGTAGCTTTCTATAACAGGTCATAAGTTATCGTTAATAATCAATTATCCTATGGAGAAAATGAAAGGGATTGTATCTTCCAGGACCCGAATGGTTCGCTCCATTTACTTTTTTCTACGAAACACAAAAAGATGCTCTTCTATACAATGAAAGTGCACGTGATTTTAACTGCAAAATAAATTTTAAAAAGCGGCATAAAGTCCATGACTTGTGCACTATATTCCATGGCTTTTAAGGGGAGACACCCCCAGGTGAATAGGAAAAAAACATTAACTAATAGATATCAGCATGAAACTTCCCCAGTTGATTACTGACATTAAGACAAATATCTTTTGTATTACAAGTTTTTAGAATATTAATGTTTAAATATGCAAATGAGGTATTATCGCATTAAAAATTCGCTAATTTACATATATTTCCAGAAGAGAAATCTGAACATTGGATAAAGCCAGATTCAATATTCTTGTTTCATTTTGTTGACATATTAGAGTCAAAGGTTTTTACCGAGGGGATTTTGGATATCTCTTTTTATCACTCTGAACAGAACCCCAGTGAAAAAGAGTCAAAAACACACTCTGGAAATGTCAGAGCACGTCACGTGATGCATCTGAACCAATCACGTTGTCAGAAATTGACATCAGCCAATGAGATTTGGCTTTTAGAGTTAAATGCCCCCTTGTACTTTCACGATTGGTTGCTGATAAAAAGGAAATGACCATATTTGGATCCGACAGCATTGTACAGGAGAGAGAGAGCTTTCCAGCGGTGTGTGTGATGACAGTGTGCAGACAGCGATCGAGGAGCAATAATATGATTTAGAACGCCAACTTTTGATGAATTTAGGAGAAATCTACAGACGCAAATAGACAAAGTGTAGTAAAATAAAGACCTAAATGTGTATTTCGGACTTTTTTTCCACCACAAGTCTGAAAGAAAACATGTTAATAGTCCAAAATCTCAAAATTGACCAGTGGAAAAACCCCCCCGATGTTTTTGCCTGCCGTGTCTCGCCTTAACAGGCTGACAAACAGAAACCGATTGTCATGGGAAGTTTGGAAAACATGAACGCTACAGTAATGATTATCACCACAGAAGCTCAGACAGTCTTTGTTTTAGTGCATCATAGAATAAAGAAACTATGGGGTGATTCGATTATCAAATGTTCATATCTCTTTAAATGCAACAAGTGCGCAGACTCGTCAGCGGTTTGTAAGAGTGATCTCATACTTGGACTGAATGCCGAGCCAGAGCATGTGCTGCCGCTGAGCCACATCTGGATGCTTTCTGACGAAATCCTGATCCGTGGGCAACAGAAACTCCCAGCCTCGGTTTACTCGAGGGACCGACATCTGCTCCAAGAAGTCCTTCACGTCCTCGGGAGGAAGCTGGAATCACATGACCGACATCAACAGCAAGACCACATGCTGAATAACATGCATGACTGATTAATGCACATAATTAACCCTGTAAAGCCTGACTGACATATCAAATAATCATCAGAAAAATCGACTTTTTTTAAATGGAACAATTTATTGAATCTTCAGAAAGAATATTTAATGTTTTTTGTGGAGTATCATATTTGCTACATCAGGCTTGTATGGCTCATATAGTGAGAATATAGTGAGAATATGGAGGAAAAAACATCTCAATTTTATTCAGAGACTCAAACTGCCAAAATATGCATATATGCAATATTTATATGATATACAGTGCAATGCATAAGTTAATACACCCATGCTAAAGTTGACTAAAAAGAGGAATAAAAAAATCATCTTTTGGAAATTGAACTTAATGCCTTAATTAAAAAAATGAGGAAAAATCCAACCTTTAAGGACACCAATTTTCTTTGTGAATGAATAATGCATCGTAAATAAATAAATGTTCTTCCTTAAAATACAGGGTGCATAAGTGAGGACACCCCTATGTTAAATTCCCATAGAGGCAGGCAGATTTTTATTTTTAAGTATTTTTTATTTTATTTTTTGTTTAGGATACTATGCATCCTGATAAAGTTCCCTTGGCCTTTGGAATTAAAATAGCCCCACATCATCACATAGCCTTCACCATACCTAGAGATTGGCATGGTTTTATTTCAGTTAGCCTAATAGCTAGTTTGATTTGCATTGAGAGATGATCTTATGGAAAGTACTCCATGCCAATCTCTAGGTATGGTGAAGGCTATGTGATGATGTGGGGCTATTTTAATTACAAAGGCCAAGGGAACTTTATCAGGATGCATAATATCCTAAAAATAAATAAAAATAAAATACTTAAAAATAAAAATCTGCCTGCCTCTATGGGAATTTAACATAGGGGTGTACTCACTTATGCACCCTGTATTTTAAGGAAGAACATTTATTTATTTACGATACATTATTCATTCACAAAGAAAATTGGTGTCCTTAAAGGTTGGATTTTTCCTAATTTTTTAAATTAAGGCAATAAGTTCAATTTCCAAAAGATGATTTTTTATTCCTCTTTTTAGTCAACTTTAGCATGGGTGTATTCACTTATGCATTGCACTGTATATATTTATATCTTACAAAAAGTAAGAGATCTTCATAACAGAATAGCAGATCATCAACATCAATATCACATGCTGAATAAATTAAAAATCATAATTAACCCTGTAAAGCCTGAAATATGAAAAAATAAATATAAAAAAATCTACTTAAAATTTTTTTTTGAACAATGTATTAAAAATTGACAGAATATTTAATGTTTTTTGTTGAGTATCATATTTGCTACATCATGACTCATATAGTGAGAATATGGAGCAGCTCAATTTCATTCAGAGACTCAAACTGAGATGCTGATATTTATATGGACATAAAGTGATGAAATTCTGATGCTTGTAATGTAAATCAATGAGATCTTTATAACAGTACAGCAGATACTGACATAAAACACATAAATATCAATATCTGCCAATAATGTCTTAGTAAGATGATATTTAAATGCTTAGTTTTATGATCAAAGCTCTGTAGTTTAAAAACATAAGGCAATTCAATACAATGATGAGTGAGAGATGAACAAATAAACCTCTCAAAAGCCTGATGATCATATTTAATACTCATGATTTTTCAAAAAAAAATTATGTATGATAATCAAGTGAACCTGAGTATAATTTAAATGCTATTTATGTATCAATTATGATACAGTAGGCTTTATAGGGTTAAAGTGCATACATCTAGATATGGCTTCATAAGTGTTTCTGTGAAACATCTTCTGTTTTACTCCAGTACTGATTTTAATTCAGCCCACAAACCTTAATGATGGCAGCGACTTCTTTCCTCATCAGGGTTCGCTCTAGAGTGAATCTCCACATCTGAGGACGCAAAGATAAAATTAGGATAGCAACACTTATTATATAGCATGATGTAATGATACTGCTTATTACCATCCAAACCAGGAGACAGGAATCATATTAAAGTCCGTCTGTGGTGAAAATCCAGTTTTTAAATGTTGTTTATGTGTCTATGTGGTGTTTTTAATACGTGTGATCGTCAACCAGTGGATCTCTGAGCTGAGTGAGTGAGTGGAGGCGGGGCTCATTTGCATATTCATAGAACCACGCATACTAAATGAGGCGAGGGTGTCGAGTTACATTCAAGGTATTTTAAGGAAAAAAACGTTTAAATATGTCATTTTGGTGATCAAAGATTGAGTTTTAAGGGATAAAGTTGTTGACTACAGGGGGACTTTAAGCTAATATACATATATTAGAGTCAAAAATAAAGCTCACCACAAAGTCTCGTCCGCGGCAGAGCACTTCAGCAGGAACGCCGCTGTGTGAACTACAGGTGTTTTTGGGATACAGCACGTCACTGGCAAAGACAAATCGCAGGATTTTAAGATAAGATAAAACTTTATTTATCCCCAAGCAGAAATGTAGACATAACCAAGACAAAAACATCATTTTAACTATGTATTCCAAAGATAAATTATGTGGGGAGACCAAAAAACATTATATCAGATATAGACCCTGGACCAAAAAAATCTGTCACATGGGTCAATTTTTTGAAATTGAGATGTATGCATCATCTGAAAGCTGAATAAATAAGCTTTCCATTGATGTGTGGTTTGTTAGGATAGACAATATTTGGCTGAGATGCAACTATTGAAAATCTGGAATATGAGGGTGCAAAAAAATCGAAACATTGAGAAAATCGCCTTTAAAGTTGTTCATTTATGTTCACGATTGTGCTGCATTCACTCACACAAATACATGTTTTATATATTTACGGTAGGAAATTTACTAAATATCTTCATGGAACATGATCTTTACTTAATATCCTCATGATTTTTGGCATAAAAGAAAAATCGATAATTTTGACCCATAACATGTATTGCTGGCTATTGCCACAGATATACCAGTGCGACTCGTGACTGGTGACGTGATCCAGGGTCACATATAAGTATATGGGTAAATATTCTCTCCTAAAAAAATTAAACTGGTCCCATGGGAGCGCTTCATCTACTAAAACGTCATGCATCAGCATAGGTGTAATGTAAAAAGCCTGACCTCTTCACGACCCAGTTTCCCTGGACCAGCAGCGCCACCTGTTGGATGCATCGCAGCACTGCGGTCGAGTCCGTCCCCGACGCCAGCAAACCCATCAGATTAGCAAACGGCATTACCTTCACTGCCAGACACAGAACAACATCTATATAGAGGCGATATGAGGGAAAACACTCACACTGCGCTATTTAGTTTTCTTCTATTATATATATTTCACGTTTTCATGCTTAAACACTGTAGCGCATACATTCATATGATTAAACCACAGCCTGCAAGATTTGACGCCATAATGCGATATTCCAATTCCCAATTTATTTATAAAGCACATAATAATACTATAATGTTGGCCATAGTGCTACACAAATAATAAATATTACAATATAAGAAACACAGATATCTATAAATAAAGAATATGCAAAATCTCTACGGTCAGATTGTTAGACCCACGGACTCTTAAATGCACCTGAAACATCTGCAAACTCTTAAAAAGCAAAGGCACGGTTCCCTCGTTTTCAGATTTGTCCTCGGAACAACTAAAAGATTCTGTGGCTGAGATTGTAAAAGTCTCTTTATCTGTTTTATCTAGATAAACTGTTCAGTAGCGCTGCACGATTAATCTCAATGAAACCGCACGCGACTTGGCAAACGCTGCGATTATTTTATGTGCAGTTTCTCAGTGAAGTACGGCTGATCGGTAGTAAATGCTCCATCTGAACACCAGAGTCTCACACACACACACACACACTTCCCTCTGAACACCAGTCTCACACACACGCCACATATCCCTCTGAACACGTCTCTCTCACACACACATCCCTCTGAACACCAGAGTCTCTCACACACACACACATCCCTCTGAACACCAGTTTCACACACACACACACACACACACACATCCCTCTGAACACCAGAGTCTCACACACACACACACACACACACATCCCCCTCTGAACACCAGTCTCTCTCACACACACACATCTCTCTGAACACCAGAGTCTCTCACACACACACACATCCCTCTGAACACCAGTTTCACACACACACACACACACACACACACACATCCCTCTGAACACCAGAGTCTCTCACACACACACATCTCTCTGAACACCAGAGTCTCTCACACACACACACATCCCTCTGAACACCAGTTTCACACACACACACACACACACACACACACACACACACACACACACACACACACACACACACACACACACACACACACACACACACACACACATCCCTCTGAACACCAGTCTCTCTCACACACACACATCCCTCTGAACACCGGAGGGCGTCTCACACACACATCCCTCTGAACACCAGTCTCTCACACACACACACACACACACACACACACCCCCCTCTGAACACCAGAGGGCGTCACACACACTTTCCTATGAACACCAGTCTCACACACACACCCCCCTCTGAACACCAGAGGGCGTCACACACACACACTTTCCTATGAACACCAGTCTCTCACACACACACACACACCCCTCTGAACACCAGAGGGTGTCTCACACACACACACACACACCACAGAGATAACACACATAATTCCAGGAAACCCGCATCGCTGTCACTGAATAAACAGGAGACTGAAACGCTTTGATTAAACACGAGTAATAAACACACGACTGCCTTATTCTGTGTCAGAAGCTCATCATCTCACAGGAGGAGGAGCTCAGCTGTCCTCATGAAGTGAGTTTGGAGGAAAAGTGTGTTATTAATGTCGTCTTTTGTTGGACAAGAGGTTCATAAATGCGTCTCATGTCTGGAAAGATGTTTGACACGTGTTGCTTTTTCAAATGCTCGTTATAAGCGACTCAAACTCAGAGCTTTCAGAGTGAGCCGCGTTTCCTGAGCCGTACGTCACTGACAAGCTGCACATTACACACAATCAGACTTTTCCATTTCATAATCACGATAAGCCAAATCAATTTAAGTACGATTTCATGTAAATTGCGAGCAGCGCTAATAGAGACGGACATAAACGATAGCGTAAGCCCAGCTGACCGTTCTTCATCAGCGTCTTGACTTGATCCCCCAGAGGCAGCGTGCGGAGCTGGGCCATGGAGAGCACGTTACTGGGACCCATCGGCTTCACGCTGGAGAACCAGACACACAATCACATCAGAAACATCCAAAAATCAATCGCCAATTCCAATTTACTTATAAAGCACATAATAATACTACAATGTTGACCATAGCGCTACACAAACAATAAAATATTGAAATATAACAAACACAGATAACTAGAAAAACCAAACATTTATATCACGGTATTTTTCAAAATGATACCAGTTTCACTGTATATAACAGTATAAATGAGGTATATGATCCCATTATCTGCTGATTAAGAGGAAATACTGCCGTAGATCGACTCAGAATGCCTGATTTTACTGTCATGAGTGAATATTGTAGAAAAATCCCACACTAGTTTTAATACAGGATTCTAAGGCTGTTTGCAAAGAGGTGTACATAAACGTGCAGTGCTCATGTTTATTCAACGACGTCAAAGCCTTTTGGAAAACCTATTTGTGGCGGGCAGTGTTGATGATATTGTGAACCCATGCATGGGAAACACTAATATAATTTGGCAGCTATCAATTATAGTTTAACCTCTCCATCTTCACCGTAACGCTCAGTAACACACACAGCTGAGCATCACCAGAGAACAGTGAAGAGACCCTCTCAAACAGTGTCGCGACGCGTTCCCAACGGTGTTAGAGCGATTATACAACATATATTACGGTATATTAAAGGGTTAGTTCACCCAGAAATGAAAGTTCTGTCAGTTATTACTCTCATGTTGTTCAACCCCGTCAGACTTTCGTTCATCTTCTGAACACAAATTAAGATATTTTTGATGAAATCTGAGAGCTGTCTCACTCCTCCATAGGCTTCTAGGTAATCGATATCTGCCATCCCAGAAAAGTTAGTAAAGACATTGTTAAAATAGTCCGAGTGACGACAGTGGCTCAACCTTAACTTTATCAAGCGACGAGAATACTTTTTGTGCGCAAAAACAAACTAAAATAACGACTTTATTCAACTCTTCATGTTCTTCTGTGTTTCTCTGAGTGAGTTCACGTAGTGTGACAGCGCAGCGCCTCTGGGTTATACGTCAGAACGGAGGCTCACTATTGGCCGACGCTGGTCATGTGTGTGATGCTGGCCAATAGTGAGCCTCCGTTCTGACGCCACTGTAGTCACTTGGACTATTTTAACAATGTCTTTACTAACTTTCTGGGCCGGCAAGTTTCAATAACACAGAAGCCTATGGAGGAGTGAGACAGCTCTCAGATTTCATCAGAAATATCTTAATCTGTGTTCAGAAGACGAACGAAGGTCTTACAGGGTTGGAACAACATGAGAGTAATTACTGACAGAGTTTTCATTTCTGGGTGAACTAACCCTTTAAAAAGTAAACACTGGTATTCGGTATGAACTGGTATACCGCCCAACACTACAAGACTTCATCGCATCCTACAGACAGTTCCTCTACTTACACTTTCTCTTCCGCCAGAGGAGGCATGAGCATGGACAGGTATTCACTGCGGAGAGAACAAACACATGAGATGAACACCGATAGTGAAACATCACGGCTAACATCAACAGTGTTTATCACACGCACTAACCGCGGTGTTTTCACCAGCTCCGTGTTTTCTGTGGTGTCCATGGCCTGGCAGTAAAGATACTGGCGCTCATGCTCAGAACGTCCGTCCTACAGATGCAAGCAGAATAAATGAGAATGCATGCATTATATAATATATAAAGAACATGCAAGTATTCTGTAATGCTAATAAATTATTATTAATATTATATATTTAGTTATTACTAATTTTAGTAAAAAGTACTAATTACTAATATTATTATTAGTATTATTGTGGACACGTTAAATACACGCCTGATTACTTTATAACGCTTCTTATCCGTGAAATTTAAAGTCCCCCTGTGGTGAAAATCCAGCTTTTAATGTTGTTTATGTGTCTATATGGTGTTTTTAATCTGCTTTAAGACAAAGCATGTGTAAATTCATAAGTCGACACCATTGCTGAGTATTTCCTCCTTAAAACTGCAGTGAACCAAAGACAGTCTCAAACACACGCTTTGAAATCGCTGGTGTTTCTGACGTCACAAACTACCTTGTAACCAATCAGATCAACGTGTGATCGTCAACCAGTGGATCTCTGAGCTGAGCGAGTGAGTGGAGGCGGGGCTCATTTGCATATTCATAGAAACGCGAATGCTAAATGAGGCAAGGGTGTCGAGTTACATTCAAGATATTTTACAGCATGATGTTTTTTTTAAGGAAAAAACGTTTAAATATGTAGTCTTAGTGATCAGAGATAAGTTTTAAGGGATAACATTTTTGACTATAGGGACTTTAACAACACTGCGTTAAAGAGACTGGCCGAATGGAAATGCACAGTAGGTGGGCGCTAACAAAAAGTAATAAAAATAGGCATCGCAACTTTCTGTTTCTGACGTCATTGAGAAAAAAGTCAGATGGTATTTAATAGGGGTGTACCGATACACGTATTCGTATTGAACAGTTCGGTACGAGGCTTTCAGTTCGGTACGCATTACTTGATCAAGCGACACTGTCACTTGACTGTCACTGTCGCTTTTAACAAAGTAGATTGTTCCAAAGCAGCTTTACATTGATAATAGGAAATTACAGTAAAGTGTTTAGGCTTTACAGCAGCTCTAGAATAAAGTTATTGTCCAGCTAAAGTTAGTTTGATTGATTCACTTCCGTCGCAACGATCATTAGTTATTAACTTAAGGGCCGCTAACACAACACCGTTTTAATAGAAAACTCTTCAGTTCTTTCTGCGCAAACTTCAAAAACGCGAACCAGTGAGAACGCTGATGGCGTGCACATGTGTATTACGAGTTCAGTCTATAGGTATGTGTGTTTGAATATATGTGCGCAGGCGTGTAGTCCTTCCCTACAAATCAACCCTCAACATACTACTTGTCTGGCCTTAAAATTAATACAGAATTTTTATCGCTTCCATGTAGCCACGCGAACCGGAATTATCCCAACAACGCTTTATCTGTAGAGAGGTCGTGGGCGCAGGTCCTTCATCAGTCATGTGATCAGACGTCAGTCAAGCGTGAGTCATGTGATCAGACGTCAGTCATGTGATCAGACGTCAGTGAAGCGTGAGTCATGTGATCAGACGTCAGTCATGTGATCAGACGTCAGTCAAGCGTGAGTCATGTGATCAGACGTCAGTCAAGCGTGAGTCATGTGATCAGACGTCAGTGAAGCGTGAGTCATGTGATCAGACGTCAGTCAAGCGTGAGTCATGTGATCAGACGTCAGTCAAGCGTGAGTCATGTGATCAGACGTCAGGGAAGCGTGAGTCATGTGATCAGACGTCAGTCAAGCGTGAGTCATGTGATCAGACGTCAGTGAAGCGTGGGTCATGTGATCAGACTCACCTTGAGCCCGTGGTAGTGCAGGTGAACCCAGGGTTCCTCAGCCTGTTTCTTCTGCAGGAACTCGTAGGACTGGATGCGGCGCTGACGGGCCTGTTCTGACTCAGGGCGGGAAAACCTCACCTGTTCGAACGCCAGGTAGACGACGAGAGGAGTGAGCACAACACACGGACTGAGCGCATTCGGTTCAAACAAGAAAACAGTGGCATGAAGTCTTACAGTGATTTGTTTCACGTCTTCTTCTGCTTCATCCTGAGAAGAGTCTCCAGCTGTAAACACACATTCGTTAGTTAATAACAATGATGATGTATCTGACAGAGAGCCCCGTCTGTCGTTGCTAGGCAACCATGAACCGCACACTCCACATCATGTTGACTGAAGGTGCGTTCCAGTCGACCGTGATTCGTGAGTGGACTGCGAAGTTAAAGATGGCACACAATGTTGCCCAACATCAATGCATCAATGCAATGTTTCCCAGCATCACTAGCTGCGTTTACATGGACACTTATAAGAGGATTGACGGCTCTAAACGTAGCTAGTGTCAAACCTCTCACACTGATCCAGACGCTGCAGCAAGAGTGTGTTCATCCAGCCGAAGAGAGCACACGTCACTCCTCTCCTCACTAAATTGCACTGGTTGCCGCTCGGATCAAATTCAAGTCACTGACGTTTGCCTACAGAACAACCCCTGGCTCTGCTCCCTCTTACCTACACTCATTACTCCAGACGTACGTGCCATCCAGAAACCTGCGCTCTGCAAGCGAACGCCGTCAGGTGGTGCATCATCTCAAAGAGGCACACAATCTCTTTCTCGGACCTTCACCTTCACTGTCAAACCAACACTTGATCCATTAATACTAACACTATCTTCTAAATCGATTATCTTCATAAAAATAAAGAAATAAAAAGTACACGTATTGCGTTAGATCACAGCACTTGCATATCGTTAGTTTAACTGCTTCTATTGTTCTCATTTGTAAGTCGCTTTGGATAAAAGCGTCTGCTAAATGAATAAATGTAAAATGTACATCAAATGGCAAACGCAACGAAAGCGGAATTCGTTATTTCGTTTATCAGTTTGGACCATCAGTGTCAGTGCAGCGCGAGCCGATCTCCATCAAGCGACACTTATGAACGGATCAAACATCGCTGACGTGCAAACCAGGATGAATGAACTAGTTATAGGCTTTAAGTCCACAGATCAGCAACATTCACTGTGGATTTACTGCAGTAACACTCACTGTAACCACGGTAACACTTTCAAGTACGTCACACATCTTATACCGGCACTTCAAAACTCATATATTATCATATTTAAATGTTATTTTTAATGTGATGACCAAAACATTATTTGTTCATCCTTCAAAGATTACCCCCATGTATAAAACTAAAAGTTTCAAGATGAAGGAAAACTCACACTTATTTAAAAAATAATGTTTCTTTTAATATTATTATTATATATATATATTTTTTTTAAATCAAGGAAATTTCTCTGGCATTTTTTTTTTGCTGTATTGAAACCGTAACTAACGTGACACCACTGTGTCGTATCGAATTACGCCACTACTTATTACAGACGTTGATCTGCCTCAGTTTGCCTTGATTGTTCTACTTACACTTTTACATTACACACATTGTTACATTTTATTTAAGCTTAAGAGTTTCTTTAACACTTACTTTTTTATGTTAATATAAGACATAAAGAAGATCTTTTTGTTTAAATGTTCTTTTTGGACTGCTAAAACTAATATAATTTGTTGTTTAGCTTAATAATGTGTATAGATAAAAAAAAAAACAGTGCTTTAAATTCAAACTTTTCTACTTTCTAAAAAAAAAAAACGTTTATAAAAAAATAATCATCAATACCGAACGATATGAAACATTATATCGTGACACATTTTTTAGGTATATCGCACAGCCCTATGTGATCGTGTAAGAGAGTGAGCCCAAACCCCGTCCCTACCTTCATTGGCCGCCTCTCTCTCTCTGTGTTTAGTATCAGCTTTATCCAGATATGTGAAGCTGGGTCTCATCTGGAGGATTCCCTGCAGTGGAGTGAGATGAAGCTCTCCTGACACCAACACAGGACAGGACATCACTTTACATCACTTTACATCACTTCAATGCAAAACCGCACGTCTCTGTAACTTCATTCAATACTGTGATCATCTGAAAATGATCATATTCAGACATCATGGCACTTCACAAGTGTCCATTCTATTTATTCTGGTCATAACAACTGTATTATACAAGATGCTGTCTGTGCAATAATATAGTTCATATGCGTTCACATGTTTACAGTGATTTCAGGAGGAAAGTTAAAGTCTTTGTAAGTATGACATAAATAAAAAATTATGACAAAAAGTCATAATTTAAAATTTTTAATCTCATAATTATGACTTAAGTCATAATTTAAAGTCAATATAATAACATAAAAAGTAAAGTTAAAATTTTTATTTCAAATATTTTGAAATAACTCACAATCACTGAATGACTCAGTATGTTATAATTATGATTTTTGTCATAATTATGATTTACCAAAATGTGGCAGAAACGTCATTGTAAGGGATTTCTGAATTATGAAAATAGCTTTTTCCTTTCCAAAGTTGCACATTTTGTAAAAATAATTTGAATATAGCATAAATCATTTGTTTTAAACTAATTAGTTTTATTCAAAACGGTTTATAATGTCATTTTCACCACTCCACTTTCACTGAAACTTATTAAATACAAAAATCAAAAGTGATGCATGTACGTATGGAAGGCCATTTCTGCCACATATGAAATAAAATCATGCTTTTGGACATAATTATGACAAAAGTCGAAAGAATGACACTAATCATATTTATGAGATGAAAAGTCGAAATTATGACATACTAAGTCATAACTAAGACATTAAAAGTCAAAATTATGACATTCATTTTTTTTTTATCTCATAATTATGACTGATTATGACTTAAGTCAATTTTAAGTCAAAATAATGACATAAAAAGTCAAAATTATGAGTGTCAAGATTACATTTTTATTTCATATATTTTGACATAACTCTGTCACAATTACTGAATGACTTAGTATGTTATAATAATGAATTTTTATGTCATTTAATTTAATTATTTACCAAAACAAGTGATTTCTGAATTATGAAAATAGCGTTTTCCCTTACAAAGTTGCAAATTTGTAAAAAATTGGAACATTGCATAAATCATTTGCGAATAAAGCACAGATTGCTTTCAAAATGTTCACTTCCTGTGAAACCGGCGCGAAGCGTGAGTAATAAAATAATAACTGTGTCCGGGGAAGCCTGAGACTTTACTCTCCACTTAATAACTTACCTTTGCGAAACACGGCTGCGGCGTAGCGGGACGTATTTGTGGTCGCCTGGATCGAGGAGAACGCTTGCTTGTCCATCATCTTCCTTTAAACAGAACGAAGAGTAAAACTTATTTTGTGTGTGTTATTTGAGTGAGTGAGTGAGTGAGTGAGTGAGTGAGTGAGTGAGTGAGTGAGTGAGTGAGTGAGTGAGAGTGAGTGAGAGAGTGTGAGTGAGTGAGTGAGAGAGTGAGTGAGTGTGTGAGTGAGAGAGTGTGAGTGTGAGTGAGTGAGTGTGAGAGTGTGAGTGAGTGAGTGAGTGAGTGAGTGAGTGAGAGAGAGTGAGTGAGAGAGTGTGAGTGAGTGAGTGAGAGAGTGAGTGAGAGAGTGTGAGTGAGTGAGTGAGAGAGTGAGTGAGTGAGTGAGTGTGTGAGAGAGTGAGTGAGAGAGAGAGAGAGTGAGAGAGAGAGAGAGAGTGAGTGAGTGAGAGTGAGAGTGATGTTCCTCACGTGGAATAGACGTTGGTGTCCTCAGAGCTGGTGCCGTCCACATTAAGCGCGATCTGTTCTCCTTTACTGCGACAGTAGTTCGGGCTCATGGTGTCCATCGCAACCTCGAGCTCCACCTGGACCAGCGAGAGAAGAACAGGAGATCTGAGCCTTTACACAGGAGATCTGAGCTTTTACACAGGAGATCTGAGCCTTTACACAGGAGATCTGAGCCTTTACACAGGAGATCTGAGCCTTTACACAGGAGATCTGAGCCTTTACACAGGAGATCTGAGCTTTTACACAGGAGATCTGAGCCTTTACACAGGAGATCTGAGCCTTTACACAGGAGATCTGAGCCTTTACACAGGAGATCTGAGCCTTTACACAGGAGATCTGAGCTTTTACACAGGAGATCTGAGCCTTTACACAGGAGATCTGAGCTTTTACACAGGAGATCTGAGCTTTTACACAGGAGATCTGAGCCTTTACACAGGAGATCTGAGCCTTTACACAGGAGATCTGAGCCTTTACACAGGAGATCTGAGCCTTTACACAGGAGATCTGAGCCTTTACACAGGAGATCTGAGCTTTTACACAGGAGATCTGAGCCTTTACACAGGAGATCTGAGCCTTTACACAGGAGATCTGAGCTTTTACACAGGAGATCTGAGCCTTTACACAGGAGATCTGAGCCTTTACACAAGGAGATCTGAGCTTTTACACAGGAGATCTGAGCCTTTACACAGGAGATCTGAGCTTTTACACAGGAGATCTGAGCCTTTACACAGGAGATCTGAGCCTTTACACAGGAGATCTGAGCCTTTACACAGGAGATCTGAGCCTTTACACAGGAGATCTGAGCCTTTACACAGGAGATCTGAGCTTTTACACAGGAGATCTGAGCCTTTACACAGGAGATCTGAGCCTTTACACAGGAGATCTGAGCTTTTACACAGGAGATCTGAGCTTTTACACAGGAGATCTGAGCCTTTACACAGGAGATCTGAGCCTTTACACAGGAGATCTGAGCCTTTACACAGGAGATCTGAGCTTTTACACAGGAGATCTGAGCCTTTACACAGGAGATCTGAGCCTTTACACAGGAGATCTGAGCCTTTACACAGGAGATCTGAGCCTTTACACAGGAGATCTGAGCCTTTACACAGGAGATCTGAGCCTTTACACAGGAGATCTGAGCCTTTACACAGGAGATCTGAGCCTTTACACAGGAGATCTGAGCCTTTACACAGGAGATCTGAGCCTTTACACAGGAGATCTGAGCTTTTACACAGGAGATCTGAGCCTTTACACAGGAGATCTGAGCTTTTACACAGGAGATCTGAGCCTTTACACAGGAGATCTGAGCTTTTACACAGGAGATCTGAGCCTTTACACAGGAGATCTGAGCTTTTACACAGGAGATCTGAGCCTTTACACAGGAGATCTGAGCTTTTACACAGGAGATCTGAGCCTTTACACAGGAGATCTGAGCCTTTACACAGGAGATCTGAGCCTTTACACAGGAGATCTGAGCTTTTACACAGGAGATCTGAGCCTTTACACAGGAGATCTGAGCCTTTACACAGGAGATCTGAGCTTTTACACAGGAGATCTGAGCCTTTACACAGGAGATCTGAGCCTTAACACAGGAGATCTGAGCTTTTACACAGGAGATCTGAGCCTTTACACAGGAGATCTGAGCCTTTACACAGGAGATCTGAGCCTTTACACAGGAGATCTGAGCCTTTACACAGGAGATCTGAGCTTTTACACAGGAGATCTGAGCCTTTACACAGGAGATCTGAGCCTTTACACAGGAGATCTGAGCTTTTACACAGGAGATCTGAGCCTTTACACAGGAGATCTGAGCCTTTACACAGGAGATCTGAGCCTTTACACAGGAGATCTGAGCCTTTACACAGGAGATCTGAGCCTTTACACAGGAGATCTGAGCCTTTACACAGGAGATCTGAGCCTTTACACAGGAGATCTGAGCCTTTACACAGGAGATCTGAGCCTTTACACAGGAGATCTGAGCCTTTACACAGGAGATCTGAGCTTTTACACAGGAGATCTGAGCCTTTACACAGGAGATCTGAGCTTTTACACAGGAGATCTGAGCTTTTACACAGGAGATCTGAGCCTTTACACAGGAGATCTGAGCCTTTACACAGGAGATCTGAGCCTTTACACAGGAGATCTGAGCTTTTACACAGGAGATCTGAGCCTTTACACAGGAGATCTGAGCCTTAACACAGGAGATCTGAGCTTTTACACAGGAGATCTGAGCTTTTACACAGGAGATCTGAGCCTTTACACAGGAGATCTGAGCCTTTACACAGGAGATCTGAGCTTTTACACAGGAGTGACTTCAGAAATGAGGAGAGAAAACTTACTTTCTGCTGCTTGGGTTTAATCCTGGCTGTCAAATGAGTGGCGTTATTGTAGCTCATAGTTGCAGGACGCACTGGATACTAGAAGAAACGGTTAAAAACATGTACAACACTCAGGGTTAGTACAGACACTGTCAAAGGAGATTCCAGGACTTTCAAGGACTTTTCAAGCACTACTTTGTTTAGTTTTCAAGGACTACAATCAGAGATCTCACTTATCAAACAATATCTGTATTATCTTTCAAATAAAAAAAAAAGTAAATAGATAAAGGAAAATAAAGTAATAAAACAAAATGGTACAAATAAAGTGCAGGAAATGCCAGAGTTTCCCACACATAGACTAATTCGTGGCGGTGCGCCACAGAATCAACATCGGCTGCCACATATTGCGTTTCGTTATTCTTTTTTATTTTATTTTTTATTTAAAACACGCAGCGTATTCATTCAGCTGCATTTCCTTTCCCTGCTCTCCCTCGCATACTCACTCGCATACTCACTCGCATACTCACTCGCATACTCACTCGCATACTCACTCGCATACTCACTCGCATACTCACTCGCATACTCACTCGCATACTCACTCGCATACTCACTCGCATACTCACTCGCATACTCACTCGCATACTCACTCGCATACTCACTCGCATACTCACTCACTCGCATACTCACTCACTCGCATACTCACTCACTCGCATACTCACTCACTCGCATACTCACTCACTCGCATACTCACTCACTCGCATACTCACTCACTCGCATACTCACTCGCATACTCACTCCAAATTTTCTCAAGGAAAACAAATCTGTAAACTATGGGAGTCAGTTGTAGCCTATAGGCTTCATTAGCCGACTATAATATTGAAGGTAAAAATTAACTGATTTGTATACAAACACTTAAAATACACTTTTATTTTTGTAATAATGAAGTTATATGAAATTATATAAAAATTGAAATGGTGGCTGTCATAAAAAACTTTCCAGATTTATTCAAACATGCATTAAATATTGAAGAACATTAAAAATTATAATGAATATGTAATATGGTGCATATATTTAACAAAATGCTCCTCTCTAGAGTTAATATTTCTCGCTGACTGATGAGTTTATGGTCACTGGATATGGTTTTTCTGAGGTAAATGTGACGTTACATGACATTGTTTACTGACGTCTTTCCACGGTTGAAACACTGATTGGGCGACTCCATGTCACATGATACGGACTTCGATAAGTTGTACTCTACCTTTTAACACACTTTCAGAAGCTCATTCATGTTTATCTCGCGCTGTAACTGGTGTTATTAAGGCGGAAGAGAAGATCATGTGCTGCTCTAGAGCTGAGCCAGAGCGATCTCACGCCACAGCGCCGAAACGGTAATTATGTTTTTGAATTTCGTAAGAAAATGGACGTAATTTGAAATCTGAGACTTTGTTTCATATCAATAATAACAAAGCACAAAGATTATTGTGATTTATTGGATGGGATGTGCAACAATGTTACATTCATTCATCAACTGAAAACAGGATGACTAATCAATTCTTGGGATTTAAGAATGAGAATCGATATTTTTTACCCAGCCCTATGTAAAAGGGTCTTTCCATTAATGCTTGGAAAACACGCCTTCAACTCCTTCCATTAAACATAAACCTACCAACATCCATGGACATGATGTTTGTAATGACTTCTCGCGAGAGTAAAAAAAAAAGAAGACATTTTAGTCACATAACATCAGTAAATGAAGTGCCATAATTTCACAATAGTTTTTTATCTACATTTTCAAAATATCACAAAAGTTTTGGCGAAATCTGTAACGGAAACACGGCTTATGTCTACTAGGATACTCGCCGAGACCGGCATTTTTTGACGTAATTTTGTGTGAATATGTCCGTTCAAGCTCAAGACGACGTGAAAGAGATTTCAACTGAGTAATCGCACGCTGTCTGAGAAGCGGCTTTCTGGGTGATTGCTTAAAAACACGTGCAAATGATAAACATTCGTGATGCAGCACTGGCCCAGGTGCGTCAACCTTCCCAACCTAATGTTATATCTTCCATTCTTACCTGGAACAAGTACAGCTTTTCCACAAGACTCCTGGCTAGGTACACGTCAATCTAACGAGAGAGAGAGAGAGAGAGAGAAGGGCGAGAGAGAGAATGATGATAGATGACGCTGCAGTTTGATCATCCTGGAGAAGCTCAACATGTCCATATCTACCTCTTGTATAATAGGATCGTCATCGTCTCCGCTGGCCATAATGAAGACAGGAGGAAGGAGTCACTGCTGGAAGACTTCAAACCTGTACACACAACAAAATGCTGTGAAAACACAATACTGGGTCTCATAACATAAATTGTCCATGTCACCAACAACCCAAGACCACTATTGTGTTTGGACCCATACAATTTGGTAGTAAATATATATGTATAGTCAGTCACACGCATTATCATACACAAATATTGCATGCACCGATATGAATATTTTGGCCGATACCTATAATTCATTATATTTAAAAGCCGATAACCGATATATTGGCCGATAAATCTAAATCCAAATTTTTATAGAATTTTTGAGAGCCTGATTACAAGAACAAAAGTCTCACCATTAAAAGCCATGTCCCAAACACACAATAATAATGATGTTCTCATGATAATGTTATGTAGCCGATATGACAGACTTGCGCTGCACATGTTGCACTTTACTGTATTTTCCTTTTTTTAAAGTGATTTCAATCATATTTCAAGCAATTCAAAACCATCATGTTGAACAGTGGCATCTGAAGAGTCTCAGCTGAAGGAGATAATACATTATTTATAGGCTTTAATATATCAGACAAATGATCTTATCGGCCGATAACTAGGCTACAACATTATAAAAATCACATATAAGTTATCGGCCGACACTGATGTCTGATATATCGTGCATCCCTATTACACACACACACACACACACACACACACACACACACATACATATATATATATATATATATATATATATAGCCAGGCTTATGTAATCTAACGTTACTCATTTGTAACTGTCAATCAATCACTATTGTCATGATAATTAGCTGGCAACTGTTCAGTGAATGATGTAAGGGCGAGCAACACGATAATGACGGCAACAACTTTAAAGCATACACGAATGGTACATTAAATTCAAAGTAAAATGTTCAATAATAATCCACGTTAAGGGAATCTGCCAGAGTCAGCAAACGAAACAACATGCTAACATGCGTTAGCTCTTCAGACTCAACATCAGACTCGCGTCGCGCAGATCACGGAGAACAGCATAACATCTGCAGTCTGTGTGTGTTTAGATACATGTTGTTTGTGTGTATGAAACTTTTGATACAACATTATCACTGCCAACACGCTGTGAACACACACACACACACCGAGGCCTCGGCTGATCCACTAAACCAACAAAACACTGACGGTAAAGTTGAGATCTGACCTGTGATTCACTGGCCGCTCGTGCTCGTGCTGTGAACTCAAAGCTCCTTTAGCTGTGTATGTGTGTGTGGATGAGAGTCGCTGTCTCTGCTGCCATGTTTCTGATCACTGCAGTCACTCAGTCAGTCAAACACGTGGGGAGGAGCCGTGTGCGCACTCCACTATCCCAGCATGCACTGCGGCCGCGACTCACTGGCCGCGTCACAAATCCCGCCCTACAGAGTGTGCAACATTCTCTGGTGCAAGTGCTAGTGCTACTTAGGGAACTTACTGTTACTACAGTCATCTAGTTGTACATGTGCTGAAAGACATCATTTGCCACAATTATTACAATTCCAAACATAATATATTGATACGCACGTCATGTGTGAAAATATTAGCCCTGTTTTATTAGCATACTCTAACATCACCTATGATATTAGTCTTAGTCGAGACAAAAGAGTCTGCCATTTTATTCAAAACGGTTTAAAATCTCATTTTCACCACTCCACTTTTACATGAACTTATTAAATACAAAATCAAACCTGATGCATGTACTGTACATATACACGGATGTATGGAAGGCCATTTCTGCCACAAATCAGAAAAATATGCTTTTGGACATCATAATTATGACATAAAAGTCGAAAGAATGAAATACTAATCATATTTATGACATACTAAGTCATAATTAAGACATTAAACGTCAAAATTATGACATACTAAGTAAAAATGATTTAAAGTGCCACAATTCTGATATAGAAAATTCATAATTATGACATGAAGTCAAAATTATGACTTTAAAGTAATACTTATAACATAAATCGAAATTATGACAAAAAGTCACAATTATGACAGTCATAATTTCAACTTTTTTATCATAATTTCGTAATTTCTATACTCATCATTATGACTTGTCAAAATTATGAGTCAAGTTTAAATGTTTATTTCATATATTTAACTTTTTGTCACAATCACTGAATGACTTAGTGTCATAATAATAAATTTTTGTCATTATTACTGAATGACTTAGTGTCATAAAATATGACAGAGATAGTCAGAATTTTGACTTTTTATCTCATAATTTTGACTTTTTCTCATTATTTATTTGACAAAAAGTTTTACTTTTTATTTAATATATTTAACTTTTTGTCACAATCACTGAATGACTTAGTGTGACAATTATTAATTTTTATTATAATAATTATGACAGATAGTCAATTTTAACTTTTTATCTCATCATTTTGACTTTTCTCATTATGATGCGATTATGACTTTTTTGTCATAATTTCAAGTCAAAATCACGACGAAGTCAAAATTATGAGTACATTTTTGCATAACTTCTTTATACATAACTTCTGCAACCCTTGTGTTTAATTTCTATATGTCCAGCACATCCTCCTCAACACAAACACACAAACAGTTACTTTTCATTTCGGCAGCTTTATTTTATTATTGACTAAAAAGACCTGAGAGTGAGAAAGAGGATTTGTTGCGTATCTTGTGAAATCTTTATGGAATTTGAAACTATAAACCCTAAAACTACTGTAATCTGTCAACTCAATGCATCGACAAGCTGTATTTAATAAATATTTCATTAGAAGGTTTGCTACTCTTACTAATACTGTAGGTAAATTGCTTTTATACACAAATTTCAAACAATAAATTTCTAAATCTGACTTTCGAGTGAAAGCATATCAGTTCTGCGTTCACTGACGAGGTGAAAAGGATTGTTCTTCATCATAATATATTACGCATGTATACGGACATCTGTGGCAAAATATGATTTCACAGTTGTAGTTAGAATCGGCAAATGCACACACACATTTGCTCTAGTTAAAGTGTGATTGTACTTGTATAAGGTTAGCCTGGTAACACTGAATCTGATGGTGTTTATTACTCATGTCTCTTATTTATTTCAACCATAAACATGTCTTATGATGTTTCTGAGTGATCTGCATCCTTCAGGTGTCCTGAAAGCTAACCGGAGGAAACTCCTGTTCATCATCCAGACGGAGCGATTCATCCGCAAACTCATGATCTGGGATCAGTTCTCCTCTCTTCACTCCTCCATCCTCAGAGTAGCCTGGAAGAAAAGTGGATCATCATTTATCTTTCAGTCTTCAGGAAGTGCTGTGAGAACCAGACATTTGATATATGTGACCACAAAACCAGTCATAAGGGTACATTTTTTGACATTGAGATGTATATATCATATGAAAGCTGGATAAATAAGCTTTCCATTGATGTGTGGTTTGTTAGGATAGGACAATATTTGGCCGAGATACAACTATTGAAAATCTGGAATCTGAGGCAAAAAAATCAAAACATTGAGAAAATCTCCTTTAAAGTTGGTCATTTATTTAAAGTTTGTCACGATTTTGCTGCATTCACTCACAAAAATAAAATTTTGATATATTAAAAAATTTACAAAAAGAAATGTACAAAATATCTTCATGGAACATGATCATTACTTAATATCCTAATGATTTCTGGCATAAAATAAAAATCGATAATTTTGGCCCATACAATGGCTATTGCCACAGATATACCCGTGCGACTCATGACTGGTTTTGAGATCCAGGGTCACATATTCCTATTGGACGAACCCGTGAGGGAACTAGAGTCCTGATTGGTGTTCGTGGAAACAGTTTCTGCGTAGGATAAACTTCCGGCCTCCGGCTCCGCCGCCGCTGGGCTTTCATCCGCACTTTCATACAGTCTGTGGGAACAATGACATGCAGAATCAGCTTGAGATCTGACCATCGACCGCTCACCAAATCAAAGGCACAAATATATTTACGTGTGAATTTGATGTTCAGTGAGCCTCAAGAGGTTTCATTTTCAGTTGAATATGTTTCACTGAATCACACACCTTTGATTAAATTACTAAATACATACAAAGTTTTTTTAAAACATGGACAAGAACAGCAATTTGTGTCAAATTTGACAAAATAGTAAATAAATGTTATATTTCATGGTTTATTGTGAATAAAATTAGACAAAAAGCTAAATAAATTACATATGTTATACTCTATTGTGAATAAAATTGGACAAAAAAATGTAAATACATTTTATATTTCATGATTTATTGTGAATCAAATTGGACGAAAAACTAAATCAATTGTACATTTTATGGTTTATTGTGAATCAAATTGAACAAAATCTGTAAATCAATTATTCATATTATGGTTTATTGTGAATCAAATTGGACAAACAATGTAAAAGAAAAAAATATATTTTAGGGTTTATTGTGAATAAAATTGGAGAACAAATGTAAATAAATTATATATTTTGTGGTTTATTGTGAATAAAATTTGACAAAAAAACAAGTTAATTATATAATTTATGGTATAGTGTGAATCAAATTGGACAAAAACTGTAAATCAGTTCTATATTTTATGGTTTATTGTAAATAAAAATTGGACAAAAACTTTAAATACATTTTATAAATATAAATTTATAACACATTAATATTAATAAACATTAATTAATTAATATGGTTTATTGTGTATCAAACTGAACAAAAAAATAAAATCAGTTATATATGTTATGGCTTATCAGAAATCAAACTGGACCAAAAACTGTAAATTAATTATACATTTTATGGTTTATTGTGAATCAAACTGAACAAAAACTGTAAATCAGCTATATATTTTATGGTTTATTGTGTATTAAATTGGAAAGATTTTTTTTTTTTTATATATATATATTTTATGGTTTATTGTGAATAAAATTGGACAGAAAATGTAAATAAATTATATATTCTATGGCTTATTGTGTATCAAATTTAACCAAAAAATTAAATCAGTTATATATGTTATGGCTTATCAGAAATAAAACTGGACAAAAAAAACTAAATCAATGTTATATTTTATGATTTATTGTGTAAATAATACACATTCATGATTTTTGAACCCAGTGACTGATGTGTGATCCTCTGGCTCACCGGTGCTTCTTGACTAAACGACAGTCTCCTCCTTCCTGCAGATCGAGGTTGTAGATGTAGAGATGACCATCTAATGAAGCAACCAGAAGACGAGGAACCTTCTGGATCCTATCGGCACAGACAACAACATTCAGGAGCTTCCACATCTCCACATCTCTTACGGGACGTGTTTGGGACTCACATGGAGAGAGCGGATATGTTCCTCGTGCCTGCCGCGCTGAGGTGGACGCTAGCAAACGCTCTGTCCTGATGCATCATGTCCGACACCTGAGAGGGCAGGAGAGAGCTGGCGGCAGACAACATCTTCCCCATATATCCAGACCAGGAGGGAGAATCCGTGCTGAGAATCATGAGAACACACATGACAATAACCAGCGTGGAAGTCCATTACACTGCTCTTTTAACTTTTGACAATCATGATGTTTTCGTTTAATATAGAGAGCACAATTCTCCCGCGATTCTGAGTACAACTAAACAAAATAACATATAACTTACTAGACAAAATGTTAATATGAAATATATAATGTAAAAATGTAATTAATTTGAATTACTTCACTTGTTTCATTACTGGATGAATCAGCGTTTTTGAATGAATCTCTTGAATGAATGATTCAATGACTCACTCATAAAGACTCCACTTGTTTCATTACTGGATGAATCAGCGTTTTTGAACGAATCTCTTGAATGAATGATTCAATGACTCACTCCTAAATCCTTCACTTGTTTCATTACTGGACGAATCAGTGTTTTTGAACAAATCTTTTGAATGAATGATTCAATGACTCATGAATCCTTCAATTGTTTCATTACTGGATAAATCAGCGTTTTTTAAATGAATCTCTTGAATGAATGATTCAATGACTCGCTCATAAATACTCCACTTGTTTCATTACTGGATGAATCAGCATTTCTGAACGAATCTTTTGAATGAATGATTCAATAACTCACTCATAAAGACTCCACTTGTTTCATTACTGGATGAATCAGCATTTCTGAACAAATCTTTTGAATGAATGATTCAATGACTCACTCATAAAGACTCCACTTGTTTCATTACTGGATGAATCAGCGTTTTTGAACGAATCTCTTGAATGAATGATTCAATGACTCATAAATCCTTCACTTGTTTCATTACTGGATGAATCAGCGTTTTTGAATGAATCTCTTGAATGAATGATTCAATGACTCGCTCATAAAGACTTCACTTGTTTCATTACGGGATGAATCAGCGTTTTTGAACGAATCTCTTGAATGAATGATTCAATGACCTGCTCATAAAGACTTCACTTGTTTCATTACTGGATGAATCAGCGTTTTTGAACAAATCTCTTGACTGCATGATTCAATGACTCGCTCATAAATACTCCACTTGTTTCATTACTGGATAAATCAGCGTTTTTTAAACGAATCTCTTGAATGAATGATTCAATGACTCGCTCATAAATACTCCACTTGTTTCATTACTGGATGAATCAGCATTTCTGAACGAATCTTTTGAATGAATGATTCAATAACTCACTCATAAAGACTCCACTTGTTTCATTACTGGATGAATCAGCGTTTTTGAACAAATCTCTTGAATGAATGATTCAATGACTCGCTCATAAAGACTCCACTTGTTTCATTACTGGATGAATCAGCGTTTTTGAACGAATCTCTTGAATGAATGATTCAATGACTCGCTCATAAATACTCCACTTGTTTCATTACTGGATGAATCAGCATTTCTGAACGAATCTTTTGAATGAATGATTCAATAACTCACTCATAAAGACTCCACTTGTTTCATTACTGGATGAATCAGCATTTCTGAACAAATCTTTTGAATGAATGATTCAATGACTCACTCATAAAGACTCCACTTGTTTCATTACTGGATGAATCAGCGTTTTTGAACGAATCTCTTGAATGAATGATTCAATGACTCGCTCATAAATACTCCACTTGTTTCATTACTGGATGAATCAGCGTTTTTGAATGAATCTCTTGAATGAATGATTCAATGACTCGCTCATAAAGACTTCACTTGTTTCATTACGGGATGAATCAGCGTTTTTGAACAAATCTCTTGAATGAATGATTCAATGACCTGCTCATAAAGACTTCACTTGTTTCATTACTGGATGAATCAGCGTTTTTGAACAAATCTCTTGACTGCATGATTCAATGACTCGCTCATAAATACTCCACTTGTTTCATTACTGGATAAATCAGCGTTTTTTAAACGAATCTCTTGAATGAATGATTCAATGACTCGCTCATAAATACTCCACTTGTTTCATTACTGGATGAATCAGCATTTCTGAACGAATCTTTTGAATGAATGATTCAATAACTCACTCATAAAGACTCCACTTGTTTCATTACTGGATGAATCAGCGTTTTTGAACAAATCTCTTGAATGAATGATTCAATGACTCGCTCATAAAGACTCCACTTGTTTCATTACTGGATGAATCAGCGTTTTTGAACGAATCTCTTGAATGAATGATTCAATGACTCACTCATAAAGACTTCACTTGTTTCATTACTGGATGAATCAACGTTTTTGAACGAATCTCTTGAATGAATGATTCAATGACTCACTCATAAAGACTTCACTTGTTTCATTACTGGATGAATCAGCGTTTTTAAACAAATCTCTTGAATGAATGATTCAATGACTCATAAATCCTTCACTTGTTTCATTACTGGATGAATCAGCGTTTTTGAACGAATCTCTTGAATGAATGATTCAATGACTCACTCATAAATCCTTCACTTGTTTCATTACTGGATGAATCAGCGTTTTTGAACGAATCTCTTGAATGAATGATTCAATAACTCACTCATAAAGACTTCACTTGTTTCATTACTGGATGAATCAGCGTTTTTGAACGAATCTCTTGAATGAATGATTCAGTGACGCACTCATAAAGACTCCACTTGTTTCATTACAGGATGAATCAGCATTTTTGAACAAATCTCTTGAATGAATGATTCAATGACTCATAAATCCTTCAAATGTTTCATTACTGGATGAATCAGCATTTTTGAACGAATCTCTTGAATGAATGATTCAATGACAGATTTTTAACAGTCACTTGTCGCCACCTACTGGTGTAACGATGTAACTGATACTATCGTTATTTTAAGCATCAAGTTACTTTCAAAAGGTGATTTGCCCTAATTTTGATCACATGATAGACATCAGTCAGTGTTTATATCTTAAGTATAAACTTTTATTCCAGTACTTCCGTGATAATTTGAGTGATTATACTCAATAATGATACAGAAATAATGATACTGTGTGGTTTAAAAGCCTGTACCGATACATGACAACGGCTCTCTCTGGCTCAGAACACAGATCTGAATGTTCACTGTGATCGGACTTGTCAAAGCTTTAAAAGACAGAGCTGAATCGCTGTCATACAGGAATAAGTTTGCGTGGGTGTTTGAATCGAGCTCACGATCTTTTAGCAATTAATCGTGAAGCTCTACTGTATTAATGCACATCATCTGTGATGCAGTATACATGTTTTGTGATTGGATGTTGTATGTACCTGGGACTATGATGCTCCAGTTTGAAGATATGAACAGTCTCTGTGTTACTGGAGGCACATAGGAACTGTGCGTCGGCACTGAACGACAGGGAACTGATGCTGACGTACCTGAACACATCATAAAACACAGTCTTTTCACACTCGCAGTGATTTTTCCATTTAAAATGTTTCAATGAAGTGTAGCATTCGAACACTTTTGCGATTAAATAGCCAACTCATCTGTATTACAGTTTATGCACAAGCACAATTACATATTTTCACACATTGCTTAATTTGTCAAAATTACAGCTTGATTGGAAATGCCATTTTAAATGTTAAGATCTAAAGTGTATTAATATCATTATACATTAATATCTATACCAGATTTTTTTTAATTTTTTTTAATTGGACCCCCGAATTTAGTGATCCTTCCCAAAACTTTATGGAAGCTATAATTATACATGTCATTTATACTGTTTGAGGAAAAATATACAGTTTGACATTTTTAAGACAGCAAAATCTAACACTGCTTTCAAATTCTGATTACTTTTGTATTGTCATTTAAAAAATTGTCAATTAAATTAAATTAAATAAACAAAAAGTATTTTTTCAAAAATGTTTCATTAACATTTTTTTCATTGCTATATATATCTAAATAATGAAATTAATATATATATATATATATATATATATATATATATATATATATATATATTTTTTTTTTTGATGGCCCTAAAAATACATTTGTAATTTTCTCTCTAAATTTTTGAGAGTAGCAGAATTAAATTATGAAGGCATTGTAGGACATTTGAGTCTTAATATGAGAAAAAGAGCAAAAAGTCATGAGTTATTTTAAATAAAAATCAACCCCTGGTATATACAGTTAAAGTGCTTGTAGTTGAACAAACACCCATCAATTGTTAAGGTATATGAATATATTTATACATAGTCAGACTATATATAGCATTTTGAAACAATATGTATTGTGAAAAGCACTATATAAATAATCTCTTACCTCTTCAACCCTCTGCGAAACTCAAACAGTTTGTCTCCGTCAGGAATGCTGAAGACTCGTATAACAGTGCCCTGGGTTATTACACAGTCAGAACATGGTGAGAATAATGAGATGGAGAATATTTGAGAAAACAACCTACTCAGACTCACTTTTTCAGAAGCACTGGCCAGACTGGTTCCTGAAGCGCTGAAAGAGACGGCGGCCACATGACTGGCATGAGCCGAGATCACAGTCACCTGCCTCTGAAATAACCCAAGTGGAGTTTACATCTCGCAATTCTGTCTTTATTTCTCAGAATTGCAAGATATAAAGTCAGAATTGCGAGATATAAAGTTGTAATTGCGTGTTATAAAGTTAGAATTTCGAGAAATAAACGTGCAATTGCATGTTATAAAGTCAGAATTGCATGATATAAAGTCAGAATTGCGTTATAAAGTCAGAATTGTGAGATATAAAGTCGCAATAGTGTGTTATAAAGTCAGAATTGCGTGTTATAAAGTCAGAATTGCGTGTTATAAAGTCAGAATTGTGTGATATAAAGTCGCAATAGTGTGTTATAAAGTCAGAATTGTGTGATATAAAGTCGCAATAGTGTGTTATAAAGTCAGAATTGTGTTATAAAGTCAGAATTGTGTGTTATAAAGTCAGAATTGTGTGTTATAAAGTCAGAATTGTGTGTTATAAAGTCGCAATAGTGTGTTATAAAGTCAGAATTGTGTGTTATAAAGTCAGAATTGTGTGATATAAAGTCGCAATAGTGTGTTATAAAGTCAGAATTGTGTTATAAAGTCAGAATTGTGTGTTATAAAGTCAGAATTGTGTGTTATAAAGTCAGAATTGTGTTATAAAGTCAGAATTGTGTGTTATAAAGTCAGAATTGTGTTATAAAGTCAGAATTGTGTGATATAAAGTCAGAATTGTGTGTTATAAAGTCAGAATTGTGTTATAAAGTCAGAATTGTGTGTTATAAAGTCAGAATTGTGTGTTATAAAGTCAGAATTGTGTGATATAAAGTCAGAATTGTGTGATATAAAGTCAGAATTGTGTGATATAAAGTCAGAATTGTGAGATATAAAGTCAGAATTGTGTGTTATAAAGTCAGAATTGTGTGATATAAAGTCAGAATTGTGTGTTATAAAGTCAGAATTGTGTGTTATAAAGTCAGAATTGTGTGATATAAAGTCAGAATTGTGTGATATAAAGTCAGAATTGTGTGATATAAAGTCAGAATTGTGTGATATAAAGTCAGAATTGTGTGATATAAAGTCAGAATTGTGTGTTATAAAGTCAGAATTGTGTGTTATAAAGTCAGAATTGTGTGATATAAAGTCAGAATTGTGTGTTATAAAGTCAGAATTGTGAGATATAAAGTCAGAATTGTGTGTTATAAAGTCAGAATTGTGTGATATAAAGTCAGAATTGTGTGATATAAAGTCAGAATTGTGTGATATAAAGTCAGAATTGTGTGATATAAAGTCAGAATTGTGTGTTATAAAGTCAGAATTGTGTGATATAAAGTCAGAATTGTGAGATATAAAGTCAGAATTGCGTGTTATAAAGTCAGAATTGCAACATATAAAGTCAGAATTGCAAGATATAAAGTCAGAATTGCGAGATATAAAGTTGTAATTGCGTGTTATAAAGTTAGAATTGCGAGAAATAGACTTGCAATTGCATGTTATAAAGTCAGAATTGCGTGTTATAAAGTCAGAATTGCAAGATATAAAGTCAGAATTGTGAGATATAAAGTTGCAATTGCGTGTTATAAAGTCAGAATTGCGTGTTAAGTTGATTTTAATAATCTATAAAAATAATTTTCTCGCAATTCTGCCATCTTTTCACAGAATTGCGAGCCATAAAGTCCAATACTAAGGAAAAAAAGACAGAATTTTTTTCTCCGAATTGTGATTTTATAACTTGCAATTGCGACTTTATACTGTATATCTCATCTATAAAAAGTCTGAATTACCTTTTTTATTTTTCACTCTGTGGCGTAAACACGCTTCCGTACTTACCAGATTCACAGCATCATACAGAGTGATTTCTCCCGCGGTGAAGCTCCCGGGATAGGCCAGGTATGAGTTGGAATGATTGACAGATAAAGCGCAGAGACCTGACAGATGGAAAGCATTAAAAAAGCAGGTTTTTAGGTGTGATTACGGTAATAACTCAAGAGGTGTACTTGAGCTGTGTGCAGTTTTAACGCTTCACCTTTGGGGTTCGGTGGCGTGTTGAGGACGGACTTCAGGAGCTTCATGTCCTTGATATTATGGATGTACAGAGCCTCCTCCAAACAAACCACGAGTCTCTGAAAGAAGGAAATATAAACGTTTGGAATACTCGAGAAAATGCATTTATTTGATGAAAAATGCAGAAAAATTGTGATATATTACTACAATGTAAATCATCTGTTTTCTATGTGAATATACAGTGAAGTGTAATTTATTCCTGTGATCAAAGCTGAATGTTCAGCATCATTACTCCAGTCTTCAGTGTCACATGATCCTTCACAAATCATTCTAATATGATGATTTGATGCTCAAGAAACATTTTATATTATGATCAGTGTTAAAAACAGGAAATCGTGATACATTTTATGTTTCAGGATGTTTTGACGAATAGAAAGCTCAAAAGAACAGCATTTATTTGAAACCTGAAATCATTATAAGTGTCTTTACTCTCACTTTGAATGTGTCTCTGTTGAATAAAAGAGTGTAATGATATGGTATGATAATGGTCTGTGTGTTGAGTGTAACGAGTGCTGCACCTGACGGTTGAGTCTGACGGCGAGGATGTTGCTGGAGTAGCTGTAGTTACAGATCTCTGTGCCCTTCTTGAAGTGGTAGATGTTCATCCTGAACGGTGTAGATCTGCTCACGATCACCATCAGACTGCTGGAGAAGAGCCGCTCCGCAACACACACGTCCGGGCTCTCCTCTGATCACACACACACACACACACACAAGACACGTGCAGTGACCGCATACAGCGTTACACACTGAGATTCAACATTACACAGAATATGTAAAGTGATTGAATGGCATCGCACTTAGATACAAAATATTCAATTATGTGGCTTTTGCTATTAAATGAATCCATTTACGGAAGCAGATGTTTGACAACCTTAACGTTTCCAAATACATTTTATCTATACGGTTCTGTGTTATTATGGTTCACTCAAACTAAAACCAAGACATTTTATCATTACTTTAAATAAATAAATAGAAATGAACTGAAATAAAATAACATGTTAAATAAAAATAATGAATAAAAACTTTTTCGACATATTACAAATATAAAATGTATTAAATGACAGTAACAACCAAATTGATAAAACATGATTTAAAATTTTTTAATTAGTGCTGTCAAATTGATTAATCGTGATTAATATAATATACATATATGTAAATACACACACATATATTATATATACACAAACTTATGTGATTAATCGACTTGACAGCTCTCTTATATATATAGTATATACCGATATATACACACACACACTCAAACACACACTCAAACACACACACAATAAAAAATGTAAAATTATTCCAAATATTAATAAAAACTATAATAGTATCTCATAGATTCTTAAATAACACGGATATGATTGTTTTATTATTTCAAAACAGCCGTGTACAATTAATCAAAATAAATCATGATAGAGAGATTTATGAATGTATGGCTTTGAGGCTCGGCAAGGGAGGAAATATAAGATTTGATGACTGTCATATTATTTTCAAACGTGGACAGTAGCAGAAATAAAAATAAGTATATGTTCAAAATATGAACCCTCCAGATTTGACTGGGTTGCAGAACCACGATTCATGTATCTCTGGCTGTGATGAACACTTGTTTGAACACTTGATGTTTCGGGTCTGAGGTGACCTGACCTGACCTGACCCTTGCCTCGCTTCTGTTTATTTTACAAACTTCCCAGAATCCTGCAGGAATCACATATCTGGGACATCAATGGCTCTGTGGACAAATGTTTGGGATGCAATTTTAAAGCAGTTTTATATTTACCTCCTTGATGAATGCAATCCATTCTGTCAACAGAAGACAGAGAGAACAGCCGGTAGCCATTCTTACCACCGACAGCCAAAGACCTGAGAGAGAGAGAGAGAGAGAGAGAGAGAGAGGGAGAGAGAGTGAGAGAGAGAGGGAGAGAGAGTGAGAGAGAGAGAGAGGGAGAGAGGGAGAGAGAGAGACAAAGAGAGATAGAATGAAGACAGACAGACAGATATACAGACAGACAGATATACAGATAGATTAGATTAGATTAGATTCAACTTTATTGTCATTACACAAGTACAGGTACAAGGCAACGAAATGCAGTTTAGGTCTAACCAGAAGTGCAATAGCAGCAAGTGCAGGATATACAGTGGTTCCATAAGTGCAGAACATGGATATGTACTGAATAAATATAGAGTTGAATACTATTATAAACAAAAATTTACAGATAGATTGTCCTATGAATATAATATACAGATAACTATTACTATGAACAGAATTTACAGCTAGATATGTACTGAATATAATATATACAGATGGCTATTACTATAAACAGAATGTTTACAGATAGATATGTACTGAATATAATATACAGATGGCTGTTACTATAAACAGAATTTTACAGATAGATATGTACTATGAATATATATACAGATGGCTGTTACTATAAACAGAATAGATAGATAGATAGATAGATAGATAGATAGATAGATAGATAGATAGAATGAAAACAGATAGATAGACATACAGACAGACAGACAGACAGACAGACAGACAGACAGATAGATAGATAGATAGATAGAATGAAGACAGACAGACAGACAGACAGACAGATATACAGACAGATAGATAGAATGAAAACAGATAGATAGACATACAGATAGATAGATAGATAGATAGAATGAAGACAGACAGACAGATATACAGACAGACAGACAGATATACAGACAGATATACAGACAGATAGATAGATAGATAGATAGATAGATAGAATGAAAACAGATAGATAGATATACAGACAGATATACAGACAGACAGACAGACAGACAGATAGATAGATAGATAGAAAACAGATAGATAGACATACAGACAGACAGACAGACAGACAGATATACAGACAGATAGATAGATAGATAGATAGATAGATAGATAGATAGATAGATAGACATATAGATAGATAGATAGATAGATAGATAGATAGATAGATAGATAGATAGAATGAAAACAGATAGATAGATATACAGATATACAGATAGATAGATAGATAGATAGATAGATAGATAGATAGATAGATAGATAGATAGATAGATAGATAGATAGATAGATAGATAGATGTTAGGGTTAGATAGATGTCATGTTTGTGATATGACATAGACTAATAACTGTGCAAATAAAACGCCATGATCACCGAGACCCGTTTTGGGAAACTCGTCTAGTTTTTAAGAACATACGGATCCCGAGAGGATTCATATGCGCGCTCACGTCGTGTCCTGGTTGAAGGAAGCGCAGGAGAGTCTCTGGAGATCCGGAGATCCATCGGAACCGAGTCTTCGAATCTTCTCTCCGGTTCCGAACTCTGGGATCGGTTCGATCATCCTAAAAACGTCCCACTCCGCAGCGACTCAAAAGACGTTTGTCTGGTGTATGTCCATAAACTGTGGCAATTTTGCTTTCAAAGAAAATTACATGTTGGGCAACTTAATTATTGTTTTTAAGGTCATTATTATTACATGCTCGATTAACAGCGTCCAGTTACTGACATGCACAGTATTCAGTTTGAGCAAAACAAGCTGACGTGAGGCGCCTACGTCATAGAGCCATGAAGAATCTTATTGGTTAAAGAAAACGTCTGTCTCGCTTGGTACGAGCCCACTGCTCGAGAACTGTGTCTGATTGGCTCAAACTTGCACTAATGGGCGTGGCATTTGAATAGCCGCTGGTGATTGGCCGCTTTCACTCTCAATAACAGCACGAGGGATTGTTTTGGTCGCATTCGTCGAGCATTCATGACATATAAAGAACATCTTGTTCATAAACCACACTTAAATAAACACACACGCTTATAATATCCTCCTTAATTCAAGCGTCCAGCGTATTGGACACATTTGTTTGGGATTTTCTGACTTTTCAGTGTTTCTACACAACTCAGTGTTTCAGTGTTTCTACACAACTCAGATCATGTTGATTAGCCATTTGTCAGATGATTTTATTTGATTAGATTAAAATCAGGCGAGAATGACACTTAATGATCCCATATTTTTATTTATCTTTGTACATTTGTTACAGAATGTTGCTATCATGAAGGGGGAAATATTTAAGTTTAATGGTAGAATTCCTGGTGAAAAACTACATTACCCACGATTCTGCGAAACCTCTCCACCAATCAGAGAATCGAAATAAGCAAATTGCCCCAAAAGAACTGCCCACTCCCATGAAGCATTGCAAACTACACTCTCAAACTACTTCAAATAGCCTATATTGTTTCTAAATACGTGACAATTTAAATGATTATGTTATTTGCAGTGCTTCATGGACGTGGCCGCTTCTTTTGGCGTGACTGGTTTTGTTACAATTCTGATTTGTGGAGATGGTTTGCAGGATGATGGGTATTGTAGTTTTTCACCAGGAATTCTGGTATTTCTGTTCTGGAATTAAACATAAATATATAAAAATAAAAAAAAGACTGACTTAGTTCTGTCACTCGTTAAGGCCGTTAAGCTACAGCTTTGTCGTTTTGTCCGATTTTCAGTGCTGAGGTCAGTGGAAGCGTTTAGAGAAAAACACTATAAAAAAAAGTGTAAAAATAAATAAATAATAAAATTAATATTAAACTAACTTAAGTAACTAACTATATTTGATTAAAATAAAATAAAAATGTAAAAAAAAAATTATTAATTTGAATGAATAAATTATATATAGGCCTATATGTATATATATATATATATATATATATATATATATATATATATATATATATATACAGTATATATACATATATATACTGTATATATATGTGTGTGTGTGTGTGTGTGTGTGTGTGTGTGTGTATATATATATATATATGCATAAAGTGGATTAAAATGAAAATAATTTAATTTAAATTAAATTTAAATAAATTAGGTTTAGGTTTAATTAGGTTTATATAAATAAATTAATTGCTTAAAATAAATAAGTAAAATTTTATTTAAATAAATAAATAATAAATATTTACATTTTATTTAAAAAAAATAATTGATTAAAATAATTAATTAATTGGATTAAATAAAAATAATTGGTTTAATTTAAATAAAATAATTGAACAAAAAACTAACTTTTAAGTACAATCAACTTGAATGTTTAAGTAATTTCAACTTAAATTATATTAAACTGTCTTACACAAATGAGCTGAATCTTGCATAAAAAGTTGTAAATGTATTAACTAATTTTGATGAGTTAAAGCAATGTAAAAACATATGCTGTCATAACTTATTGATCATA
>NC_140224.1:1875724-1905724 GCF_951802725.1 Rutilus rutilus
TGTGTGTGTGTGTGTGTGTGTGTGTGTGATGGGTTGGTTTAGGGGTCGGGTTAGTGTGTGTGTGTGTGTGTGTGTGTGTGTGTGTGATGGGTTGGTTTAGGGGTCGGGTTAGTGTGTGTGTGTGTGTGTGTGATGGGTAGGTTTAGGGGTCGGGTTAGTGTGTGTGTGTGTGTGTGTGTGTGTGTGTGTGTGTGATGGGTAGGTTTAGGGGTCGGGTTTGTGTGTGCGTGTGTGTGTGTGTATGTGTGTGTGTGATGGGTAGTTTAGGGGTCGGGTTTGTGTGTGTGTGTGTGTGTGTGTGTTGGGGGGGAGGGTTAGTGTAGGGGGATAGAATATATAGTTTGAACAGTATAAAAACCATTACGCCTTTGGATTGTCCTCACAAGTATAGCAAAACAAACCTGAGTGTGCGTGCGCGTGTGTGTGTGTGTGTGTGTGAGTCACACAGAGAGAGGGTGACTCAGCTCTATTCTCAGGTCTATACCTGCACAGCTCATATATTTGGCCGCTTTTTGGGTGAAAAAATAGATTTCCTAATATTAATGATCTCAATGCCTTCAGATACAGTGTCATACTGTACATATTTCTCTGCATTGCAGCTTTTCAGTACAGTATCACACACACAAACGCACAGGCTTACATACACACTGTCCTATTAAAGCAGTAATAATACGGTGACTCTCACAAGAGAGTTCTGGGATTTCTGCCCAGCGTTGGATGTCAGCCCGTTGTGTGACTGTATTACGACTGCAGGCCGGAGGAAAACAGCATCACACACACCAGCGAATGACACATGGCACACACACACACACACTTCAGATGATTCAGGATGAATAGGGTGAAAGGTAGACGACAGCCTCCACACTTCTGTTTTCCTCACTTTCGTTATGTGTGTTTGTAAGCAGGCGTGTGTTGAGTGATGGAAGACAGATTTCCCCCAAAACCCCTACAGATGCACATGGGCATGAGTTATTGTTAGTGTTGTCAAATCGATGAATCACATCGAACATAAAAGTAAAAAAAAATATTTTATTTTTTTTACTTTTATGTTAGATGTGATTCATCGATTTGACAGCGCTAAAAACAACTCATGCTCATATATACTATATATATATATATGTGTGTGTGAGAGTATACAGTTTATACATATGTATACACACACATATTTACAAACTTGTATGTTAGATGCGATAAATCGATTTGACAGCAAGTATCACTAATATACAAGTTTTTGTTAATATTATGGATTAGATTTTATTTTTATATTTTCATTTTTCATTTTTATTTTTGATATTTTATCTTTTTTGTTTTATTTTTAATTTTTAACAACTTTTATTTAAATTGATGTTTATTTTATTTTAAGTAATAAAAATCTAGTTTTAGTTAATGATAATAGCAATGTTATATATATATATTCTCTTTTGATTTTTTGTAATTTAAGTAATTTTGTTGTGTGTTTTTGCCATTTTCATCAGTTTTTAAAATTAATTTTAAATTTGAAGTATTTTAAGTTATTTTAATACTTCAGCTTAAATTAAACAAAACTGAGAAACGTTGTTTTGGCAACTACTTGAAAGGTTACAAGTTGTTTTTTAAATAATTATTTCAATTCAAGTAATGAAAATGTTTTTTTATGGTTTCAGTTTTAGTTAATATTTACCCTGATGTCGGAAACTGGTTCTTTCTGTTATTACATCAAACTAAATGGCTTCAAGTCTGGCTCAGTTTGACAGACAGAGAGCATCATGGGAGGGTTTTCACAGACATCATTGTGAAATAGTAAATACAATTCCTTAAAATAGAGAACATTCAAACTGTGCCTTGAGCTGAAGCCGGCAAGGGTTAGTGTGATGAGGTGTGGCGAAATCTCAATGAAATTGACAACACAAAGAAACTGTCCATCAGGAAAGCAGCCTTCATGGGAATCTGTTTCACTCTCCCGACTGTGAGGATTTCTGTTGAAATTACTGGATTTCGTGGGCGAAACTTTGCCGAGGTATTCGTGACCACGCCTTCAGGGTTAGGGATTGACCAAAATCCCTAAATATTAAACTTAGACTATATGCTATTCATTTTCTAAGTGATTAGCTGATCATACAGCATAAATAAATAAATATCCCATAATATCATAAAGACTTAGGATTAGGACTTTTTAAACTACCTAGCAACCTTACAAAATATCACTATATTATTGCCCAGCTCTCTATATAAACTCATATATATATATATGTCAAACTTTATCAGAATATGTAGGGCATTATCAACCTTTATTTCTATAGCACATTTAAAGGGACGGTTCGGAGTAAAATCAACCTAGGGATCTTTGCACCATGACCTCGAGTCAAACTCCCCCCAGAAGCCTTTTCTCCCCTTGGTTGAAAAGTTGGTTAAAGTTAGAGCTTATTTAGGGATATCAGCCGAATGTCTTAGTGCAGGCGCTAACGGATCCAAGGCTGTATCTGGTAAATTACCCCACTAATAATGCCCAGAATGGTACCAAACTTCTACAGTAGCACAAATAGGTTCTGTACTCATAAAACGAGGCATTGGAAAGTTTGTAAGTACATCAGGAGTTTATTTAAATAACACTTGTCTGATGGCTAATGCTACCGCTAACCCGGACGTCGACGTCACTTCAGGGGTTTGGGAAAAGCACGTAAAAGTCCTGGCAGAAAGCGATGCATAAGGATGTAGTGTAACGACGCCCAGTTCCAGGAATGCACTAATATTTTGTTGGTAGCACCAGTTTGCAACAATTATTAGTTAACACTAAGTTGTTAACACTTCGGAAAGTGACCCTTGACGTCCGGGTTAGCGGTAGCATGAGCCGCTAGTGTTATTTAAATAAACTCCTGATGTACTTACAAACTTTCCAATGCCTCGTTTTATGAGTACAGAACCTATTTGTACTACTGTAGAAGTTTAGTGCCATTCTGGGCATTATTAGTAGGGCTGTGCAAAAATATCGATACAGCTAACTATCGCAATATATTTTTTTCACAATAGTGTATCGATATTTCAACCTCTAGTATCGATATTTAAAAAAATAAAATAATTCATCAAATCCCTCTGTGTGCGTCAAACAGTCTCCGCCGCTGCTGTAGTTGTCGCTGACTCGCTGTCCAGTTGTATGGGGCGCCGGACTGGACAAAAGCGAAGTGAACTGCGCGCGAGAGAGACCGAGTGTGTCTGCGCGCGAGAGACCGAGGGTTTCCGAGCATTAGTATTGGTACAAATATGGTAATATAATTACTATATAAGAGGCATGGAAGTTCGATTAATGGACAACAATAATCAGTACAAACGTCTTGTTTTGAACTATAGTTTAATAAATATAAATAATTCGAGCACATAAACTTCCATATGGAGGATTAAATAAGATTGAATGTATGTAGTAAGATTCCATAACTAATCACTGACACTGTACCACAACCGCGTCAAATAACAATGATTCTGAATTTTATTCACCAACATCAGGATGTTGTCAGTGCAAGTCATGGTGTCCGAGCATTAGTAGGCTTATTTGGTACATAGTAATATTATAATTATTATATAAGAGGCATGGACGTTCAATTAATGGTACTGATTATTGCTGTTCAATTAATGGTACGTTCAATTAATGGTACTGATTATTGCTGTCCATTAATCAAACTTCCATGCCTCTTATAGTATATAATATAATGTACCAATTAGGCTACTAATGCTGGGGCACTCTCAGTCTCTCTCGCCCGCAGACACACTCCGTCTCTCGCGTACTGTCGCTCGTGCACGCAGACACACTCGACACAATGCAAATACCTTTTGCGAATAAATTGGAATTTAAGTTTTTGTCTGCTGAGTTATCAATATAATGTGATACACATACCAGAATACCCCAGGTGGTACAAAACAAGTTGTATATTCAGCTCTATTTTTATTTTATTTTTACATTTTTGATAAAAAAAAAAAAAGTATTGCAATATATCGCAATATGTATTGTATTGTATCGTATCGTGATATATCGTATCGTGACCCATGTATCCTGATATGTATCGTATCGTGAGGCCCTTGCCAATACCCAGCCCTAATTATTAGCGCGGTAATTTACCAGATATGTCATATGATCTGCACTAAGACATTCGGCTGATATCCCTAAATAAGCTCTAACTTTAATAATGTTCAACCAAGGGAAAAAAAAGGCTTCTGGGGGGAGTTTGGCTCGAGGTCAGGGTGCAAAGATCCCCTAGGTTGATTTTACTCCGAACCGTCCCTTTAAAAACAACAGAAGTTGACCCAAAAATGCTTTACAGACTTCGGTTCATTTACATGTAACAATTCCTGTCTACGCTCACTGGTAAAATAAAAGTGTGAATCGTCAGCGTAACACTGATAAGATATGCTGTATTTCTGAAAAATAAAGCTCAGGGCAAGCATGTACAGTGAAAACAGCAAGGGTCCTAAGACTGACCCCTGAGGGACACCACATTATAGACGTAGTAGAAGTAGAAGAAAAGTTGCATAGATTCACAGAGAACGCCCTTTCTTTTAGATAGGACGAAAAGCGTCGAAAGGAGGACGAAACACACACTATAGACGACTGAGAAGAATATTACGGTCCATTGTATGAACACAGGGCGATATAAACTTCACAAAAATTGTGAAAAGCGTCAAAATGTCATAGGAATCATAATTGATTTTATTTATTTAATTTTTTGTTTGCCAAGTTAGACTGTATTGATTGTGATCTCTCTCTCTCTCTCTTGCACTCACATCACAAACACTTCTTGCCTTTATGCACAATAACACATATATATATATATCGCTAACCCTAACCCTATATAGGACGACATCAAATCTTTCAGAAATGTGGCATGCACCCAGAATAACTGAAGCCTCACAGCAACACATACAATCTATATTGAGAAACCAGTGGTCTGAGAGACGCTTCTTGCAGCGAATAGCCGTTGACCCAGTGCACTCAATCTCTGGTCTACCACACGATATACGCCTTCTCACTTTTGTTCACTCAGTGAGCGTTGCAATGCACTGCCATCTGAGACATGCAAATCATCCATCATTACACTAGCTTTAACATCTTTCCACTCGCGAACTGTGGACAGTTGCATAAACATAGTCATCATGTTAAGACTGTGACTTAATAACTAGTCTGGCCAGCTAGCGGTTAGTCACGGGGTAATCAGTCTTACTTTTCAGAATCAAAACCAATCTACGTTTTTATGCAAGTGACGTATGACCAGTGTTGAAGAATGAAACATAACACGACTAACTTGTAAGACTAGTCTGAGCGGTTCATGCAACCGGACACTGATCAGATACAAACCAGTCCAAAATGTGTTTTTCTGTGTTGAAAACACAGTTGGAGGTTTGTTTAGTGCAGTTAATGATCATGGGAAACACATTCGAAGTTCAATTCAATGACTGTAATAAATAAAAACAAAGATTAGTTTGTCCAAAAATTAAAACTTTTTTTTTCTGTGGAAAACAAAAGAAGAAATTTTGGTAACCTTTATGTATAATGCAATATAAAGGTATATAATGCATTAAAAATTTGCATAAATAATTGTAACCAAAGTTAAAATGCATTATGATATTCGCAGATTGCTTGTTGCATCTGAAATCGAAGTGTTTCATTATGCTTTCTAAAGGTGTAACAGTGAATAGTATTACTATAAAGCATTATAAAACTGTGGTTACAATAATTTATGAGATCATACAATGCATTAAACAAGGCATAATTAATGCATTAAAAATACTTATATAGGCTTTAAGTAAAGTGTTACCGAAATGGGGAATTATTTTCAGTCTGGTTTATTTCATTGATCCATTTGACGGGTTCACAAAAGTGGTATGCATGAATCTGATGCATAATTAGATTCACACTGAGAACGATAACTATAAAGATAACTGAAAGAATTTCTATACTAGCATCCTCACCGACATGACGACAACGTTCAAGTTTATAAGCGCGGTGCAGTTTTGTCATCTTGAAACGCTCAACTCCTTAAAGCAGGATTCATTCTGATTGGCTGTCAATGTTTTTTATTGTTCATCGGCTTGAAAAACTTTGATCCTCGTTTATTGATAGTGAATAAAGTTGCTCTTTTATGGTGCGTTTGTGTCCGTTTTGAAGCTCGCAAGTAAATTGCATGGGAAAAGAGCAACCTGGACATTCTTCAAAATGTCTAATTTTGTGTTTCACGAAAGAAAGAGAGTCATGCAGGTTTGTAACGAGTAAATTATGCCGGTGAATAATAATTGATCCGCGCTTTTGTGCTCACGTGTGTGTTGTGTAACATGAAGAGTTACTTTATGAGCGCAAAAGTGTGTGTTCTGGTTGCAGAGAGCCACACCTCGATCAGATAACACGCCAGCCAAGAACTCAAAGTGGGTAAAAGACAAAACAAAGTCCATTTCATTTGGTCACAAGCCTCTGTATCTCGCTCTCCTTCTCTCTGTCTCTCCAATCGCCCCTCTTTCTCCTTCAAACAATAACTGCACTGTTTCATCCTACGCAGTGTGTGTGATACTCACAGTTTCTCATGGATTGTGTCACTTTAAGAAGTCAAAAAACCTGACTTTCAGTTCATGCCTGTTTTGTCAGTCGACAGCCGAAACTCTCATGCCTTCAGGGTTGACAGCTCAGCGTTTAGCAACACTCACACCTGAAGTGTGTCAAACTCACACAGATCGCGACACAAATGAGCCGTTGAGTGAAGAGTCTGTCAGTGTGTGTGTGTGTGTGTGATCAAACAGGGTGTGTGACTTTCTGTCGCACTCTTATTGTGGGCTCGCTTGTGTTTGACATTTCAGCGCAGACTAACGGTATGATTATTATAGTAACCTCTGTGGTTTGTACATGCAGTTTATAAAGCCTCTTCGACCTCAGCATTAACCGTGATAGGAACAGAAACACACAGTCCTACTTTTAAACCAGTTGTTGTCTTCAGTATTTTGGCCTTCACTAACGGTCCCAACAACTGCATATGGATAAATGTTTTAAAAGTAAATGGTAAAGCAATGACATTACTGTCTGTCAGTGTGCTAATTTGCATACCATCCAAAATATGCAAGGATAAAATTAGTGCAACCGACATTGATTTTTTTTTTTTTTTAAGTGCAATCAACTTGGATATTTAAGTTATTTCAACTTTAATACATTACACTGACTTAAAAAATTAGTTGAATCTTGTATAACATAAAAAAGTTGAAAATTGCTTAACGTATTTTGACGAGTTAAAGCAATGTAAAAACATGTGTTGTCACACCTTAATGATCATATCATTTTTACTGTGCAAATTGGTGCACAAATAATGGTGGGAAATTACCTTTTTAGCAATGACCTTTTAAAGTAGTTTAAAGTAAAATGTATTTAGATAAAGAGTTTGAGCATGTCTAGCTGTGAAACAAGCAATATTCAGTTAGTTAAAACGTATGAGATTAAAACAAATTGGATTTATTGATGATAAAATATATAAACCTGGTTATTGAGTATGTAAAACACACTGACAAATATTCATCACGTTAAGTTTATTAGTTTGTTTTGGTCACACTTTAGTTAAGGGTCCAATTCTCACTATTAACTACGACTTTTGCCTCAATAAACTCATAATTACTGCTTATTAATAGTTAGTTGTTAAGTTTAGGTACAGTATTGTAGGATTAAGGGATGTATAATATGGTCATGCAGATTAATATGTGCTTTATAAGTACTGACAGCCAATATCCTAGTAATATGCATGATAATAAGCAACTAGTTAATAGTGAGAATTGGACCCTAAACTAAAGCGATACCGAAATTTTATATGCAATAAGAATAATTTAAGGCCTAAATATTTTTGCGAGTGATGATGTTCCAGTAGTGGAGTCTTGTGTTGTTGCAACACTTCATATTAGTAAAGGTTTTTGTAAAGGCTGTTCCTCTGTTGTTCCTCAGAGCCGGACTGGGTGTCAGTGACTCTCGGAGTGTTCGTGTGCCAGGGATGTTCACTCATCCACAGAGGTATTCCCAGTCTCAGCCGGGTGAAGTCCGTGCAACAGGACGCGTTCGAGGATAAAGAAATCGAGGTGAGGAACAGCAGGTTTACTCAGAAACACAGTAATCCAGACACACACAGACTGACTGGCTCTTGGCCTGCATGAGAGATTGAGGATGAAGGCCATTAGTGCACAACATGAGCCTGGGAATCTGAAGAGAGCTGACGTTTGTGATAATCTTCACAGACTCGTGATTGACAGAACCATCAAACCGCTGAATGATCGATTGGCGCACAAGCAAACGGTGCATTCAGTTAAAAAAAACGCCTATTAGTACAGTTCTGAATAATTAGGGTTGCTTACTAATGCTCAGATCCCATTTCACTCGGGCGATGATGAAACGGGCCAAACATTTTTATAGACTTATACAGTGAGATTTGCATGTTCTTCAGAATCTGTCAGAAGAGTATATGAAAATATTATATTTACTGTAAGGTCTCATTTGTTGACATCAGTTAATGCACTATTTTTACAGCATTTATTATTAACCTTTGTTCGTGTTAGTTAGTAAAAGTAAAAGTAATTCAACTGTTGATCTTAATAATGCATGAACTTGAACTAATGTTAAAGGCAGGGTAGGTAGGATTTATTAAAAATTAAAGATCCAAATTTGTTAAAACTTTCTATATATATCAATACATAATTAAAATGTAAGAACTCTGAAAAAAAGAGTATAAAAATCAAGTGACTCTAGACCGTTTAATCTGTATTAAACACAGCTCATTATTTCGATTCGGGACGAATCAAAGGATTGGCTTAGGCGACTGTCACTCTCTCGCAACCATGGCAACCACCCTTTTGCCACACAGCACCTGCCCACTTGCGCGCGACCGTTTGATTTGAGGAGTGCGAGAGGCACGGAACCTGATCACACCTCCGTCCAGTAGATGGCGGTAATGCACTATGTTTGCAAGCTGCCAATAAAATCTATCGAAGAAGAAGAAGAAGGCACTGAACCTAGGAATACCAAAACAATGGCAGAGAAAGAGCAATCTAAATTTACAGTACCGGCATATGCAGTTAGTGAAGGCAAACCAGGCAAAAAAATGCCCCTTCCCCTCCGCTTGTCTCAGGTAAATAATGCGTCCTCTAGCTCAGCGGTCGGAGTCGCGCGTTCATGTGTTTTGGGGGCGTGGCTTTGGAAGAAGCACAGAAATGAGGGGGTGGAGTGAATGGAAATAATGAGATGTCTTTAAAACAGTCGTGAGAGGTCTACAGACACTCGATTTTGATACTTTCTTTTTCAGAGTACTTACATTTTAATTATGTATTGATATGTACATAAAGTTTAAACAAATTTGAAAAATAAAATTTTTAGACCATTTCTACCTACCCTGCCTTTAAGACCAGTGTTCGGGAAAGTTACTTTTAAAAGTAAGGCGTTACAATATTGCGATACTCCCTAAAACAAGTAACTAGTATTAGTTAGTTTGTAGTGTTTTACGTTACTTTTGTGTTACTCGTCTTTTCCAGGTGTTTTTTTTTTTAAATCAGTATTTAAGCAAATTAATTAAACTGAAAAGTAACGGACATTACTAAAAAAGAAAAAGTAACTCAGTACATTTATAAAGTAACGCATTACTCGTTACGTTAAAAACATCTGATTACATAATGCATGTTACTTTATATTTGTTACAGGGTTTGAAATGAACAATGCCAATTTGGCGTGTTACTTATTATGTTTACTCACTTTGGGGAAGTTCGTGCAGATTTAGCGCAAATACTGATCATCATGAAATATTAAAGGGATATTTCACCGCTGGAAAGATGAATGTGTATTTAAATTGGGTCATTTATGTAGTAGAAATGTGAAATTATTTTAGAAGCTGGTGCCTTCTAGACTGAGAAAAGCCAGAAAATGTATTTTTGGCTCATGTGGATGAAAGACTACAACTCCCAGAATGCACTACGAGGCCACGCCCAAGCCACGCCTCCCGGTTACAGAGGGCAGTGTCGGGAGAAATGATACAGCTAGGCTACTAGTCGACTGAAACTGAAAGACGGCGTGTTATGGTGAGATCCCCCTGTGGGCGGGTTGAAGACATGCGGGACGAGCTCCTCCTATTGGCTGGAGTCTCTCGCCTCTGGACAGAAGAGCCTCTGATGACGATAAATGATGATTTTTGCATCATTGGAGGTTTTTTTCCAGACACACAATACAGAAATCTCTGGTCTCAGGGGGACATGAGGGAGGGAAGCACGGGCATGCGAAAATACTACCGGGTTTCTACTGACACAAAGCTTAATGCTAATCGGTGAAGTATCCCTTTAATTACAGCGTATTGCGCAGAATCTGCTCAGATCTGGCCTTCTTGAACACACACGTCACTGCGCAACAAATAACGGCACGCTCGTTCATTTGCATTGAAGCAATAGCAAAGATTAAAAAGCATTTGGTTAACAGAAAAGACGTTATTTTCTAACACCCCACATTATTTTTTGATGTTCTTTGCACTGTTTTGATATATCCTGAAAAGGATGAGGATGAAAGAGGAAGGGAGGAGATGCTGGATGACTTTGTCCAGCAAAGATGATTTTGTTTGAATAAGGAATCTGTGTATGAAATCCGATAAAGCACTGAGCTTAATTTAGGGTGTAGATGAAATTAACTTTAATTATTATCATTCATAATGTCTTAATATTAATTAAAAAGCAAAACGAGTGAAATAAGCCAATATGCATCCTACTGTTTACAATGATATATATATATATATATATATATGTTTTTTTTTAATAAGTGTTTAAATAAGAGTTTTCCTACATCTTAAAATGTTTAGTTTTAGGACAATCTTTGAAGGATGAGCAAAAAATGAGTTGGTCATCACATTAAAAGTAACATTTATATATGATATTCTAGTTTTGAAGTGCTGGATAGAGATGTGTAGTACCTGTAAGCGTTTGACTATTTCTGTCACAGTACCACAGTTATGGTTAGTTACTACATTAGCCTGAACCCATGGTGAATGTCGCTGCTTTGTGGACTGAAAGTCTTCTGTAAGTGCTTCTCTTGTTTCCACATCAGCGCTGTTTGATCTGATATCTATAACAGAGAACTCTGCGCCGCATCGGAGTGTTTCTCACTGGATCTCGCAGCGATTATGTTATTAATTCTGAGGCGAATTCAATGGATTTATATATATTTATTACATGGCTGGGTTGAATTCTGATGTAGAATGCGGTGTGTTATTTCTTGATAGCAGACGCTGCTAATGATAACACACCGTTGCCATGATAAACAGAGCGTTGCTATGGACGCAGGATTCTAACCGTAGAGACGGAACGGACTATTTTCTTTAGCGGAAGCAATACAATCATTTTTAAATCAATAAACTCCTTTTTAAATCAATATTTTGTGTCAAATTATTGATTTATTTTGTGGGTAGCCATGTAATAAGCGGGATAATGTAGAGCGAGGCGGTTGTTATAGCGAATACAACCCCTTCAGGCTGATTCAAGATCCGTGATATTGTATATATATATACTGTGACATAGTTAATCTAGTTCATTTCTTTTTTGGGCTAGTAGAAGTTCTGAATGGCCGGTAACTTAAAACATTTTGTAGCCAAATTGGCCGTTGAGTGAAAAAGTAAATTTCAAACCTTGCTGTGTTACACCCAACACTGGCTAACAAATGAAAGCTAATTTTAAAGCGCCTGTGAATCATGCATGCATTCTCTCTCTCTCTCTCTCTCTCTCTCTCTCTCTCTCTCTCTCTCTCTCTCTCTCTCTCTCTCTCTCTCTCTCACTCACTCTCTCTCACTCTCATTCTCTCTCTCTCTCTCTCTCTCTCTCTCTCTCTCTCTCTCTGTAGTTTATCTCCTCTGTGGGGAATGAAGCAGCGAAGGCCAAATACGAGCAGCAGGTTCCTCCCTTTTATCACCGTCCCTCGCTCACAGACTGCAGGTACGACTCCAACACTACAGTCACACCGGCCCTGGTCCCTGTTGAGGGCACTCGCACACACACACACACACACACACACACACACACACACACACACACATAGGGCCCTGGTCCCTGTCGAGGGCACTCTCACACACACACACACACACACACACACACACACACATAGGGCCCTGGTCCCTGTCGAGGGAACTCACACACACACACACACACACACACACACACATAGGGCCCTGGTCCCTGTCGAGGGCACTCTCACACACACACACACACACACACACACACACACACACACACACACACACACATAGCGCCCTGGTCCCTGTCGAGGGCACTCACACACACACACACACACACACACACACACACACACACAGGGCCCTGGTCCCTGTCGAGGGCACTCACACACACACACACACACACACAAGGCCCTGGTCCCTGTCGAGGGCACTCACACACACACACAAACACACACACACACAGGGCCTTGGTCCCTGTCGAGGGCACTCACACACACACACACACACACACACACAGGGCCCTGGTCCCTGTCGAGGGCACACACACACACACACAGGGCCCTGGTCCCTGTCGAGGGCACACACACACACACACACACACACACACACACAGGGCCCTGGTCCCTGTCGAGGGCACACACACACACACACACAGGGCCCTGGTCCCTGTCGAGGGCACTCACACACACACACACACACACACAGGGCCCTGGTCCCTGTCGAGGGCACACACACACACACACAGGGCCCTGGTCCCTGTCGAGGGCACTCACACACACACACACACACACACACACACACATAGGGCCCTGGTCCCTGTCGAGGGCACTCTCACACACACACACACACACACACATAGCGCCCTGGTCCCTGTCGAGGGCACTCACACACACACACACACACACACACACACACACACACACACACACACACACAGGGCCCTGGTCCCTGTCGAGGGCACTCACACACACACACACACACACACACACACAGGGCCCTGGTCCCTGTCGAGGGCACTCACACACACACACACACACACACACACACACAGGGCCTTGGTCCCTGTCGAGGGCACTCACACACACACACACACACACACACACACACAGGGCCCTGGTCCCTGTCGAGGGCACACACACACACACACACACACACACAGGGCCCTGGTCCCTGTCGAGGGCACACACACACACACACACACACACACACACACACACACACACACACACAGGGCCCTGGTCCCTGTCGAGGGCACACACACACACACACACAGGGCCCTGGTCCCTGTCGAGGGCACTCACACACACACACACACACACACACACACACACACACAGGGCCCTGGTCCCTGTCGAGGGCACACACACACACACACAGGGCCCTGGTCCCTGTCGAGGGCACTCACACACACACACACACACACACACAGGGCCCTGGTCCCTGTCGAGGGCACTCACACACACACACTCACACACATACACACAGGGCCCTGGTCCCTGTCGAGGGCACTCACACACACACACACACACACACACACAGGGCCCTGGTCCCTGTCGAGGGCACTCACACACACACACACACACACAGGGCCCTGGTCCCTGTCGAGGGCACACACACACACACACACACACACACACACACACACACACAGGGCCCTGGTCCCTGTCGAGGGCACACACACACACACACACACACACAGGGCCCTGGTCCCTGTCGAGGGCACTCACACACACACACACACACACACACACACAGGGCCCTGGTCCCTGTCGAGGGCACTCACACACACACACACACACACACACACACACACACACACAGGGCCCTGGTCCCTGTCGAGGGCACACACACACACACACACACACACACACACACACACAGGGCCCTGGTCCCTGTCGAGGGCACACACACACACACACACACACACACACACACAGGGCCCTGGTCCCTGTCGAGGGCACTCATACACACACACACACACACACACACACACAGGGCCCTGGTCCCTGTCGAGGGCACTCATACACACACACACACACACACACACAGGGCCCTGGTCCCTGTCGAGGGCACTCACACACACACACACACACACACACACACAGGGCCCTGGTCCCTGTCGAGGGCACTCGCAGGCGTACCGCTTTGACACTCTTGTGCTGTTTGTTTCTTGTGGTCATTCTGACATCATCAGCATCATTGTGGGGGTTTTTCAGTGTCACACTCTGTGTTTTCTCACATGGCTGGAGAAAATGTGGTACAGTGATATAGATGTTCGCTTCCTTCCTGTTTGTGTGTTGCGTTTGTTTCACGACGTGCTGAAATCCTCTGTTCACTTGCAGTCTGCTAACTGTACAGTGGCTCTTTATCACTTTAGTGATCGTCATTCATTAGGATTTAACTCGATTCTTAAACTCTCAAAATACATCCTGTGAAAACCGGTTGGAAATTGAACATTGCGTTAGTGAAATAGACCGTTAAAGCCTTTTAGCGGCTCATTTTTTGTAATATCACCTTTGATTTTACAGTACAAAATATTTCCTGTTTTGCATATAAAATAAGTAAACTTAAACTTCTATAACTCTTTTACACTCTTTTACACCGAAACTTCAGGTCTGTATTTCAAAGCATTCATGAACTACAAACATATAAGTTCAGTTTTATGCTTAAAAAGAAAGTTTTTTTTACAAAATAAATATACATATATATACATTTTAATAATTTCTTTGACTGTAAGATATTTATTTAATAGGATGCACACTGTAAACAATGATTTGTTTTATTTAAAATAAATTCTACGTAAAATGTCATGTTTATTTCAACGTTTTGTGAAGTTCACTAGCAGTAAAAACACAGTTGTGAAACATAAATTTGCAATAATGTGAAATAAAATCACTAAATCACTTAAATACTGTACATAAGCCACAATTGCAAGAACTAAAGTCACTATTACCTGATTTATTTTACTCTCGGACTATTTGAAATAATTGTCTGCTCTTTCGTAATGTTGGAATATGCCATTTTACAGAAGTAGTAGGCGTGGCTGAAAAAATGCCTTCAATAAAACAAGTAAAAGAATAAAGGCTTTATGCACATCAGTTTAAGTTCTTCATTTGGTAACATCTAATATAACAGACTAAATCAACATTAGAGAAGCTTTTCACAACTTTTTTGGGGAATATTTACACTATAGATTTGTTATTTCAAAACTGTAAATGTGTATTTTACTGAATAAATATTGCAGTCTTTCCACTTCAAAATGTCACTGTGTCACTTGGCGTTTCTTTGCAAGTATTTGTGAAATTTAGCAGAATTTTCTGAAGTGCAAGTATATATCACTGTATATGCATTGTTCTTTGAATTGTTCATTGTTCATTGCTCTCACTGAATTGTTCTTCAGTGCACACTTGGTCACTTTGTGCATTTTTTTGTGCATTGCTATGATGAGTAAATCTGTTCTGAACAGCAATCTGACCACCTCTTTGAGAAAGAAAGCAAAGACGCATTAATGAAGGGAAATCAAGCAAGTCTAAAAGCTTGAGGTGACCAAGTGGAACAACCGTATTGTTGTTGTGAATTAATGCTTTACACCAGCAAAAGCTCAGGATCGGCTGCCAAACACACATTTCTCTTTCACTGTGTGTGCAGTTTGTACATTAAGGTTTTAATATACTGTAATATTGACACATTCATATTTTTCATCTGCAGAATCTTGAGGGAACAGTGGATCAGAGCCAAGTACGAGCGACAGGAGTTTATACACATCGAGAGACAAGAGCCTTATTCAGCAGGTGAGAACACACACAGACACACACACACACACACACACACACACACACACACACACACTCTCAGACTCTTCCTCTTCCTGCTGTTAGTTGTTGTGTTGTGTATGATGGCACTATAAGGTCAGGCTTTTTTTCCTCATCTCACGCTCTCTCTCTCTCACACACACACACACACACACACACACACACACACACACACACACACACACACACACACACACAGACACACACACACACACACACACACACACACACACAGACACACACAGACACAGACACACACACACACACACACACACACACACAGACACACTCGCTCACTCACACACACACACACACACACACACACACACACACACACACACTCACACACACACACACACACTCTCAGACTCTTCCTCTTCCTGCTGTTAGTTGTTGTGTTGTGTATGGCACTATAAGGTCAGGCTTTTTTTCCTCATCTCTCACTCTCTCTCTCACACACACACACACACACACACACACACACACACACACACACACACACACACACACACACACACACACACACACTCCTCCTGCTGTTGATGATGATTCTATGAGGTCCGGCTCGTTCTCTCCCCTCTCTCTCTCTCTCTCTCTCTCTCTCTCTCTCTCTCTCTCTCTCTCTCTCTCTCTCTCTCTCTCTCTCTCTCTCTCTCACACACACACACTCTCTCCTCCTGCTGTGCTGTGGATGATGGCTCATTGGCTCTATGAGGTCAGGCTCGTTCTCTCCTCTCTCTCTCTCTCTCTCTCACACACACACACACACACACACACACACAACTCTATGAGGTCAGGCTCGTTCTCTCCTCTCTCTCGTCTCTAGAGGTTTTGCTTCTTCATGAGATGCGCATTAAGCGTCTAACAGTGAGAGTATCAATATCATATTCAATATCCTGTTACGCGCGTGTTTATTGGGAAGCGAGATCTCATTGGCTGTCAGTGATCTCATCTGTGATCCACACACACACACATGCATGTTCTGTGATGCACTGTGCAGACACTCACACTGAAACTCATGTGTGTAGCTATGCAGTCTGAAGTGTGAGTCTGTGGGCATCGCTATTATGGGCTGGAATCAAAGTTTCCACTTTCCCACTCGTTTCCACTTCATTTTTTGTCTACCGATTCAATATTTATTATATTGTACTATTAAAATAGTATATGTTTCATAATATGTGTTATTGCATTTCATATGCTCTATATAATATGTAATGTTTTTGAAAGAAGTCTCTTTTTCTCACCAAAGCTGCATTTATTTGATTAAAAATACAGTAAAAAATTTGAAATATTATTGTAATGTAAATCAGCTGTTTTCTATGTGAATATACAGTTAAAGTGTAGTTTATTAAGCTGAATGTTCAGCATCATTACTCCAGTCTTCAGTGTCACATGATCCTTCAGAAATCACTTTAATATGAGGATTTGATGCTCAAGAAACATTTATGATTATTATCAGTGTTGAAAACAGTTGCTGCTTCATATTTTTGTGGAAATTGTGGTACATTTTATTTTTCAGGATTATTTTATCCTTATTATTTTATATATCTTTGATGAATAGAAAGTTCAAAAGAACAGCATTTATCTGAAACATTATTTATTTGTAACATTATAAATGTCTTTACTGTCTTTACTTTTGATTCATTTAATGCTGCCTTATATATTTACAAACATTTTTGCTATCAGATAAAATATAAATTTGTCTAATATTTATTGTAATCATAATTATAATAATTACAACAAATATATATAAATGTAACATCTATAACACTTATGTATAAAATTAATATAAATAATAAAAATACAATTAAATTACTATATATATATATATATATATAAATACTCACACACTGGCATAATTTATATTATATTTTATTAATTTATCATATATTCAGTTTATATGTAAACAATGTGGGATTTATTATATATTTTTTTTAAATATATGGCAAATGTTTTGCATATTCTGTTATAATGTAAAGCAGATCGACTCCAACAGAAGATGTTCTTTATAAAGAATCAAAGGCCTCTCTCATAATCTCTATATCTCCCATCTCATGTCTCACACACACACACACACGCACACGCACACGCACACGCACACGCACACCACTCTTCTCTTCTCTTCTCTTCTCTTCTCTTCTCTTCTCTTCTCTTCTCTTCTCTTCTCTTCTCTTCTCTTCTCTCTCTTACACACACTCACTCCTCTCTCCTTTTCTCTTTTCTCTCTCGCTCTCGTCTCCCTGCTCAGTTTAAATCAACGCTCTAGAAGTTTCGTTACACATGTTGTTACTGTCCAGCTCACAGACAAGAGGAGATGGATGGATAGATAGATAGATAGATAGATAGATAGAGTATGGTGAATGTACAGTAACGTGTGTGTGTGTGTGTGTCTGAAGTCTGCGCTGTGTTTCCTCTGCTACTCAATAGAGTTATTGATGGTCGCGTGGAGAGGCTTGTTATCGACTGATGAGGTCATACAGAGTGAATGATTCATGAGGACAGGAATAGAGTGTGTGTGTGTGTGTGTGTGTGTGTGTGTGTGTGTGTGTGTGTGTGTGTGTGTGTGTGTGTGTGTGTGTGTGTGTGTGTGTGTGTGTGTGTGTGTGTGCCTGTGAAAGAGAAAATCAGGAGACCGGCTCCTCATTAGTGCTTGCTAAGGCGAGATTTACTATCACTATTGCTTATGAGTCTTTAAAACCCCAACCGTAAGCTTTCGCTCTCTAGAGAGCGTCTGATTGGACGGAAATCTCTGAAGTGCAGGATGAGTCATCAGTATTTTCTGTCCGTTTTCCTGGAAGAGAGAGGCTTTTTAAATCCATCAATCGGCTGTGTACAGAGGTAAAAACTAGAGATGCACCGATTACAATTTTCTAGGCCGATTCCGATTTCCGATTTTTCATTGAGTTTGACCTGCCGATACCGATTTTAGCCGATTCCGATTTAATTTTTTTCTAACCACTTTACAGCACACACAAATATTTATTTTCGATCTTTTCTTTAACCCTTTCACACATAAGTTTAAAATATTCTAACTGACAACCCCACCCCCAGAGTGAGTTTTTTCAAGGCGAACGTTCCCTTTAATGTTTCCATGGCGACGCGTCACGCGATACACCGCAGCCACAATAATACTGTATGACAGATGTGTCGCTTTTATTTCGCTTTTCCTTTTTTATTCAAAATATTCACAAACTTGCTTACCATGTCATCAACTAGCCTATCTGATATTCCGATTCTCAAATATGTTTAAGTGAGTGTGTTTGGTCGTTTAAAAACCTTTATAAATAATCTTGATCTATAACATGAGATGGGCGCCGCAATGTTGTCCTGTCAGTCGGATTTACAGCACGTGAATTCATCAGTTTCTCCCGAAATAAATGCAAGAAAGTGGCAGGTGAACTGAGAAGAATAGAGTATAGTTACTTCCACTATGTTTGTCTGATATGAATAACACATGTCGGCTAATTATATTTGAATAGATTGTTATTGCTGCTTCCACAGACATCAGTGTGTATTTTACAAACTCCAAATGTATTGTTTTACTCGTGCTTATGTGTATTTAAATATCTGAAACTTAAAATAAACATTATGAGGTTGAAAACACTGCTTAACGGTAGTTGTGATCTATGACAGCGCTGAACTCGTCCGACTCTGGCCCAGCGCCAGCCAACGCGCGAAAGCACAGTTTGAATCTGGCAGTGATGCGACGTCACTGAACATTCTAAATGTGGCACCGTAACGTTACTCTCAGGGGCACAGAAATAAAAATCCCATATATGAGACCGTACCGCTCAAAAAGGTTAATCATGCGGCGCCCGAGTGCAAGTGCATTTGACCGGCATAAAATCGGCATATGTCAGACTGACCGGCCGGTCGCCGGTCATGGCCGATCACGTGAAAATCGGCCAATTCCGGTCACCAGCCGATCAATCGGTGCATCTCTAGTAAAAACGATATAAATACTGTTCGTTTTCTCACACAAACCGCTCGTTTCGTGTCTTAGGCCATCAATGTGTACTTACGATGGGGAATTGTTTAATTTGGACGACGGGGAATTGTTTTAATTTGGACTCTGTGCATGCTCTTTGAGACAGTGACCATAGACCTGGATTAAATGACTGACAGACAAGAACGGTTTGACCTAAAAATATCAAAATTGAAACTACTGCGGAAAAAAAGACACCTACATCTTGGATGCCCTTGAGGTAAACTAAAACATACCAAAATTTAATTTCAAAGTGAACTATCCCTTTAAGGGGCAATCCAGATACGTAATCCATTATACAGGCAATAGGTCAAAACACAGGTATGCCGTCCAAACAAACAAACAAACAAACAAACAAAACAGGCAGGGTCAGAGGCAAAAGAGTAATCCACGGAACAGGCAAAAAAAACAAGAGACATGAAACCAGGGAAAACGCTCGGAAATGCAGTGCAACGACATACAAAACTTCGCAGTGAGTGAATGAGTGAACATGGTATAAATAGGCTGAGACTAACAGGGTAATGAGACACAGGTGAATGCAATCAGTGATGATGAGTCCGGGCAGTGAGTTCTGGGAAATGTAGATTGTGAGGGAGTGATAATAGTCTGGTGTGGAGTGCCCTCTGGTGGCTCTCAAGGGCACTCCAGCTGGTGACCGTTACATATAGTCACCACTGTGTCTGTGTTCATGGACTTTTCAGTTAGCCACATTTACACATAGCCGGGTATTTAGAGAAACACATATTTCCCCCCCTCTCCGTTTTCAATATTAACATCGTGCAGACAACATCGTTTTCACAAAAGTTGTCATTTACATCAACCCGCATAAATACGCCGTCGAGCGCCATCATAACTATGCCAGACCTATGGGCGGCAGTGTAGGGAGAAGGATAAAGCCATGCAAGCCAATCAGAATCCTCAGAATCGACAACAACGAATAACACGAGCGACTTCCTAGGGCGCTCACATGACGTTACGCATTTTCTGGCGCATAATGTGACGTTTGAGAACCTAAAACCCTGTTTCTCCCAGTTGACACGGCAACACATAACCGGCGTTATCAGAAATCTCCACTTTGGCCGGAATTTTTAGAAATAATAGTTTTCTGTGATAAAAACAGGGTTTTTGTGTAAATGAGAGGCCAAACCGCTGGGAAATATCTGCGTCTTCCCTTCGTGTAAACTCAGTTAGTTGTCATTTGTCACATGTTCCTTTGTTCAGTTTCCCGCCACTAGTCTGTCTCCCTGGTTACCATCATTAGTTGATCTGTATCACCTGTGTCCTATTAATTACATCATCTGTGTTTGCTATTTAGTTCCTCCTGTTCACTCTTTGTCCGATCTCTGTTATGTGGTTGTGTTTATCCTGCCTGTCTGCCGCTTGGAGAACCTTCATTAAAATAGATGTATATTGATCTTAATATTGACCCTGACTCCTATTAAATAGATACTTGTATTTATTTATTGCATAATAGTATTTATTCATTAGATACTAGTTCGTAATAATTAGATACTAGCAATTATTCTAGTGCACATTTCTGTCACATTTTCAATCATTCTGATTGTAGTACTTTTGTAATTGTATGTTACTAGTAAAAATGACATACACAGATATATACAGTGTAGCAAAATAGGCAACACTTTAGTTTAGGGTCCAGTTCTCACTATGAGTTAGTTGCTTATTATCATGCATATAGATATTGGCTGTTTATTAGTACTTATAAAGCACATATTGTGCATGATCATGAGCACATCCCTAATCCTACCCCACAAACTTAAAAACTACATTACTAACTATTAATATGCATTAATTATGAGTTTATTGAGACAAAAGTCGTAGTTAATAGTGAGAATTGGATCCTAAACTAAAGTGTGACTGCAAAAATACTAAAAACATGTGTTTGTTTGTCCTCTTCTGTTTGAGCTTCGGTCATGTACAGTAAGCTACAACTTCCTGTTTTACAAAAGTGTTTTAAGGATGTAGATATTCATAGACTCTACAAAAGAACGTCGGTGGAAAGAAACTCTTGCCTCATGCTCTCTGCCGCTTCTGCCGCTTGTGTGTGTTTCAGGGTACAGAGAGGGTTATCTGTGGAAGCGAGGCCGAGACAACGGGCAGTTCCTGAGCCGCAAGTTCATTCTGTCTGAGAGAGAGGGAGCGCTCAAGTACTTCAACAAACATGACGTTAGTTCTGTCCTTCTGTCACACACACACACACACACTCACTCACACACACACACTCTCTCACACACACGTCTTCTGTCTGCAGGCTCGAGAACCGAAGGCTATAATGCGGATCGAGACTCTGAATGCTGCGTTCCAGCCGGCGAAGATCGGGAACCCCTGCGGTCTGCAGATCACGTACCTCCGGGACAACAGCACCAGGAACATCTTCGTGTACCATGAAGACAGTAAGGTAGCACACATCTGCTAATAACTCACACAGCACATATTAATCTGCATGACCATATTCTACATCCCTTAATCCTACAATACAGAAACTTAACAACTGCCTTATAACTATTAATAAGCAGTAATTATGAGTTTATTGAGGCAAAAGTCGTAGTTAATAGTGAGAATTGGATCCTAAAGTGTGACCATAATGTCCGGCCAGAAAGGATGTTGCACAATTTGTCATGTTGCGTTGCAATTATTATCACAAATAAAAAACTGATTCCGTGCACAACTACGCGATATGCTTACAAAATATTTGTTCATAATATTTGATAAAGTTTTCCAAGGCCAGACATCATTTTATAAATATTAAGACCCGTTTGAATATTTTCCCAGTGAAGATCAGATGTTATACTCAGATTTATCTCGTAATCTGGATGTTGAAGATAACGCTGGCAGAAACAGCATGTGTGTGTGTGTGTGTGTAAAGCTGGAGACGATGATGATGTTCTGCTGTTGGTCAATAATGCGCTTCTGTCAGTGGCCTGAGTGCTAAAAATGCTCTTCCTCTTTCACCATCTCACAAACGTCTCTGATGAATAATTATCACTCATTAGAAGCCGGAACGAACCCTGTTTTAACCCTGTAAAGACCGACAGATGGAATAATAGTCAGAACATATTTTTTAAATAACAGTTTACTGACCCTTTTAAATCTGAAAGAGAAATTTGCATATGTGTTTTTTTGTATCAGGCTCATATAGTGAGAATATGGAGGAAAACTGGGCAAAAATATGACATTTGCTGCAGATGCTGATATTATATATGGAGAAAGAAAGATGACATTCTGATGCTTGTAATGTAAATCAATGAGATCTTTATAACTACAGCAGATACTGACATAAAATTCATATAAATATCAATATGTTAGGGATAATGTAGAGCGAGGCGGTGGTTATAGTGAATTCGCCTTATGTAATAGCCTTATTACATGGCTACCCACCAAATAAATCAATAATTTGACACAAAATATTGATTTAAAAAGGAGTTTATTGATTTAAAAACGATTGCATTGCTTCCGCTAAAGAAAGTAGTCCTGCGAATCCTGCGTCCATAGCAACGCTCTGTTTTGCATGGCAACGGTGTGTTATACTTATACTTAGCAGCGTATGTTATCAAGCAATAACACACCGCATTAGAATTCAACCAAGCCGTGTAATTACTGCCATTAATATCTTAGTAAGATGATATTTAAATGCTTAGTTTGTGATCAAAGCTCTAGTTTTAAAACATATAATGCAAAACAACACAATGATGATTGAGAGATGAACAAAAGCCTGATGATCATATTTAATACTCATGATTTTTCTAATAAATGATGTATGATAATCAAGTAAACCTGCTTCAGTCCAGATGAAATATTCCTAACAATATCAAAGTTATTCTGGTTACTTTGTTAAACTATCAGTCCGAGACAGAAGGACTGGAGGAGAGTGTGTGTGACAGGTTTATCAGGGACGTTTCGATCAGAGGACTCAGAAATGTGCGTATCAAATATGATAGAGTTGAAACTGGATGTTCTGGACTCTCAGACTCGAGAGGAGATAAAGAGATGTTTCCTGAGAGATATCAGCTGCAGTCGAGCTGTGGACTCATGATGTGTTTCTGCTCCTCATACTGCAGTTACTGAACATAAAGCATCCTCTGTGTGTGTGTGTGTGTGTGTGTGTGTGTGTGTGTGTGTGTGTGTGTGTGTGTGTGTGTCTGTGTGTGTCTGTGTGTGTGTCTGTGTGTGTGTCTGTGTGTGTGTCTGTCTGTGTGTGTGTGTGTGTGCAGGAAATGGTGGACTGGTTCACTGCGATCCGGGCTGCACGGTTTCATTACCAGAAGGTGGCGTTTCCTGGAGCTAATGATGAAGACGTACGTGAATCAAATTTATTCCAGCAACTGCCTCATAAAGATGAGTTATGAGTGTGAAACTCACTGTACGCTCCACTATATCACGCTCTTCTGACAGCAGTTTCTCATTTACACACTGCTAACTAACAGCTTCTTGTTCAGTATTTTAATCTGGTAAATATTTGAGAAGCTAAATCACAAGATTATTAAGAGTTATTTTCAGAGAAGCTTTATGGTTTATTTTTAAGCATAAAATTAAACAAAATGCAATTTCTGCAGAAAAACAAGAAAAAAAGATTTAATTAAAATTATATAATTATTTGATTACAAGTCATAATACACAATTGTGCTACTCAATTTTATATATATATATATATATATATAATAGTGTATATATATATATTATATACTCATAACATATATATATATATATATATATATGTAATAGTGTTATTAAATTATGTTATACAATAATGAAGCTAAATTGCAAGATATTAAGGGTTATTTTCAGACAACATCTCTGAAAGCTTTATAATTCTGAATATTTGCAAACATAAATTTACCAGAATGCAATAAAGTTAATACAGTAAGTCTTATAGTACACAATTTAGCTTCTCAATTAATCATAAAGATAGACATTTTAACCGGGAATAAAGACAATAATGCTGATTTAGATGATTAAATCTGTATTTTGCAGATACTAAAGTAATCATGATATAATCAAAATGATGAAGTGTTAATATTTTTTTATATTAATAACAATCTGTACCTTTTCGAATGTCAGTGCATGTTGAGAAAGCATCTTCATGTGTGTGTGTGATGTAGTTGGTACCCAGACTGACCAGGAACTTCATGAAGGAAGGATACATGGAGAAAACCGGCCCGAGGGTGAGCGGCACACTGCCGATCTATGCTATTTTCATATCACACTTACTTCTTGCACAATACATCATTTTTAAGTGAAATCAATACTGCATATGCTCTTATTTATTTATTTATTTAGTGATAAGCCAGGTAATGTACAGTCACAAAATAAAGCCCTTGCTGACTGTACAGTGATGCTGTCGTTAACACTGACTCATACTGAAGTCTGCTGTGTTTCAGCACACGGAGGGCTTCAAGAAGAGATGGTTCACCATGGACGACAGGAGACTCATGTACTTTAAAGACCCTTTGGTGAGTACAAGCTGATATTTAGACGTTTTTCTGGTGTAACTCTTAACCTTGACACGCGTATACCGTACTCATAACATATGCTAGTGTATAATATAAAGTCAAAAAAATGAAGGAAATTACATTGTAATATAATATAATATTAATATAATACATTTTTATAATACAATATTTATTGTATTATATTATATTATGTTAAATGCAGTACGTTTAACTATGTTAATATATAATTGTCATTTACTGTAATAAAAATAAAAAACATTTTTATTTAAAAAATGTGCATTTGTAAATCATTTTTAGTTCTAATAGGCTTTATTAATTATATTGTTATATTACATTATATTATATTACATTATTTTATATTATATTAGTAGGACTGTTAATACTACATTTAACATATACTTATATAATATAATATGATATAATTAAAAATACATACAATACCATTTATAAAAAAAAATATATATATATTATATTATGTTATATTATATTATATTTATATTAGTAGTAGTAGTGTAGTACTACATTTAACATATACTTATAGGCCTGTAATAAAATATGATATAATAAAAAACAAAAATGTTTTTTAAAACGGCATATTTTGAAATAAAATATATATTTATTTTTATTATAATATAATTGATTAATTATATAATATATTTATTACATAACATAATAATAAACATATTATTCGATATTAATTATATAATATTAACTATATTTGTAGTACTACATTTAATATATTTATGTAATAAAATAAAACATAATTTACTGTAATAAAAAACAAAAAAAAATTCAAATAAAAAATGTATATCTTAAAATAAGAAATAGTTTTTAGAATTTACTTTATTCTAATATATTAGTAGTACTATGTTTTTCTACATTTAACATATACCTATATAATAAAATAAAATATAATTTTGTAGCAAGTCATTTTTAAATTTAAAAATGCATATTTGCTAATTTTTTCTTATAATATGCTTTATTAATTATATTATATTACTGTATATTATATTATATTTAATTATTATATTATATTATATTACATCACATCACATTACATTACATTACATTACATTACATTGTATTATATTGTATTATATTATATTATATTATATTATATTATATTATATTATATTATATTATATTATATTATATTGCATGTTCCAGGATGCGTACGCGCGTGGCGAGGTGTTCATCGGCAGTAAGGAGAACAGTTATACGGTGTTGTCCGGTCTTCCACCCTCGACTCAAGGACAACACTGGAAGTTCGGGATCACCATCGAAACCCCGGACAGAAAGTTCCTGTTCGCCTGTGAAACCGAGGCGGAGCAGAAGGACTGGATCGCTGCGTTTCAGAGAGTCGTCAACCGGCCCATGATGCCTCAGGAGTACGCAGGTACAGACACACCCTCACTGAGGGATGACTGATTGATCAACAGAGGTGTAAAGAGTACCTGAGAACCATTCTTGAGAAAATTACAAGTTACAAGTCACCAATTCCAATCCGACTTGAGTAAAAGTCTTAGAGTATCTGATTTTAACAGTACTGAAGTGTTTCACTCATACTGAATGTATGCTCAAAGATGCACTTCACACCTTAGAGACAGAGACATGCCAGTGAAAATAAGAAACAGTTGATTTGTAAGATGAGAAATCGTGTTTATTTTCTAAAATAAAAATAAAACTGAACACCTAAATATTGCAATAAATAAAGGTCAGTTAAACGTCTATAAACTCTCAAGTCTCAGTTAAGCTCAAGTGCACAAAAAGGTCATGAGTAAACCATTATCCTTCTAAAAGGTCTCATCGATATAGTGGATGAATAAAATAATGTTGAGTAAAGTCTTGCACTGCGAGCTGGTTCGGGCCTCGTCATGTCCTCATCTCCTAAATCAAACACCTGTGATTCAGAAACTCACAGCTAACACCGTGTGCTAACTACACGCGACATGACGCCGCGACGCGCGATAAAAGGTTGTTTTCCATGTTAATCAGTGTTTGTCCTAACCAGCCGCGACGGCGACACGCAACAATTCTATTTTAGAAACGGTTTCTATTTTTCTGCGACGTCGCGCTGGAACAACAAACACAAAGTGTGGCGATGATAATCTCAGGTGCTGTTTATGTGCTTTATTTAATGTTAAAAGCGTGTCATGTGACTCTGAATATCATTTAGTGCTCCAGCTTTGTAGCTGTAAAAGCAACAGTGGATAATTCACCTCAGATCTTGAAATTAAACAAATGGAAACAAGAACGTTCAAACTGTGAACGAACAAGTGTATTCTTTGACAAAGATTGTTTTAGTAACTCAGCCTATGTATCTGAATAATGTTTAAATGGTGTAATATTTGTGAGTTTGATTATGTAGCGACTTATCCATTTTCTTGCGAGTGCCGCCAAGATTACTCTCTGGTGCCGCGCACTCGCCGCTAGACTCCGCCCACACGCTGTTCTGATTGGCTGACTCCGCCCACACGCTGTTCTGATTGGCTGACTCCGCCCACACACTGTTCTGATTGGCTGATCTAATCGCATCGTGTCTGGTTAGGACACTGTAACGCTTCTTTATAGCAGAAACAAACTGCAGAAGATAAAGTTTGGTGTCATGCAAAATGTAACGTGTAATTGCATTACTCTTCACAAATGTATTGGAGTAAAAAGTACATTTCCTTATTCAAAAATGTAGTCAAGTAGAGAGTAAAAGTTGCTAATATATTTGATACTCAGTAAAACTACGAAGTCACCAAAAAGATTGGTTGGTTGATTGGTTTATTAATTGGTTTATTGGTTAGTTGGTTGATTGATTGATTGGCTGACTGATTGATTGATTGACTGATTGATTGATTGATTGATTGATTGACTGACTGATTGACAGATTGACAGATTGATTGATTGATCGATTGATTGATTGACTGACTGATTGATTGATTGATTGATTGATTGATTGACTGATTGATTGATTGATTGACTGATTGATTGATTGATTGATTGATCGATTGATTGACTGATTGATTGATTGATTGATTGATTGATTGATTGATTGATTGATTGACTGATTGATTGATTGATTGATTGATTGATTGACTGATTGACTGATTGATTGACTGATTGATTGATCGATCGATTGATTGATTGATTGATTGATTTCACGCTCCTTCATTTCTCTCTCCAGTCGAGGCTCATTTCAAGCACAAGCCTTGATGTCGGCGGGACAGACTGGACGAGCGACAGCAGTTTTGTCCAGTGAACGACACAGAAGAGCATTGAAACGACCCTTGATTGAGTGCTAACGGACTGAACACTGGACTGTGTGGACGAGTCTCCAGCGGCGAGGTCTACGTTAATCCGGATACATTTGAAAACGGCGTTTTCGTTTAAAAACGCTCTCCGTCCACACTAGCTAATGCTAAATTCACCTTAACTGCGCATGCGTAAACCCTCACGTAAGCTCACTGAGACGATACAGACAGAAAAATAAATAATACAGTCATCGCGCAATTCATCTGGCAGGATCATTTTATTTAGCAAAATATCTCATCCTTCACTGATGCGTCCAGCAGACTCACTCACCATTATATGTTCGGTCTAAAACTGCTCTCATGTTTCACCGCAGGACAGCGAATGCGAGTGTATCCTGTCATCTTTGCAGGACTGTGATATGAAGAGCACTGTGTGAAAGTGAACCGCACATAACAGGCACAACACCGGTATACACATGAACATCGATTGGTACAACATGCATCACATGACTAAACTTACGTCATCGTTTTCAAGTTTTGACAGTCCGCACTACAACGACAAACCGGCGTTTTCAAGTGTATCCACTTTGGGGAGCGTTTTCAAAAATCGTAGTTTTCGTTAATAATAACGGCGTATCAGTGTGACGGAGAGAGAAAGATGCGTGTTCAAAGTGTGGACAAGGCCTCAGTTGTCATGAATGTCTTTATGTGTTACCAAAGCAGACATACTGCTGTCGTCAGACAAGCTACTGTACAAATATGGCATGTGAATGTTGTTCATCGCTCTTAAACGTAACATTTAATCTATAAATCACAAGGTGAGCAACGTCACGAGACGGCTGCGTTCTCTTCCCAGTGCGTTTGACTGATGATGATGATGTTATTTATTGGATTATCCGAGCAAAAGCTGCTGTGAGGAGTTGAGGATCCGCAAGTACATGATGCTTTACTCAGTGTTTGTGTCTTGTTTTGCAGTGCAAACATCTAAACATTTACTTGAGAAGCAAAATGACGTGAGATTTCTTTTAAAAAGGATCGAAATTGAGTTACTTTGAATTAAATGCAATTAAGTTCATTTTTCTGACCCCATTGGCATATCTGTTCATGTTTTAAGCATAAACTCACTTCATTTTGATTAATATTTTGCTTCTCAATCTTTGATTTAAGAATATTTAGATATTTGTTCCAGCAAACAAGACAAAAATACTGAGTAAGAAAATCATTTTGCATTACAGGGGTTTCGTTCATCGGAAAAACCCTGTTAGAAAGCTGATATGATCAATATGATTCTATAGGCAGTTCATTTCATATACTACATACTACTTGTGTTGTCTTTGCAGGGCGCACGTGTCAGATTTACATCATGAAGACGGTTGTGTTCTTGATTTATTTTCCTCCACTAGGTGGAAGCATATCACAGATGAAGATGCATGTGCCCATCAGTTCCTGATGCAGAATAGGGCTGATATTAGTGATTTATTGGCCGATATTTGGCCAAATTGAGATTATATGCCACAAACCAAGCTAACTTTGATGATT
>NC_140224.1:1910724-1938224 GCF_951802725.1 Rutilus rutilus
ACCCACACCCATCTGCTTTAAAATCACTGGCTCATTTCCACAGCATGAACAACTTATTCTCCTCCATTTATGCATTTTCTGCTGCTTTTGTTGCTGTTTATCCAAATAGCCGAGGCTCCGTCTGTTCTTGCGCTCTTCTCTCATGTAACGGCATTGGTAATGATTTTCTGCTTTGTATTTGTTTTGTTCCCTCCCTTAATTAATGTCTCTTTTATAATGAAAACAAAGAGCCCTTTGAGACGCTGTCATTCAGAATCAGCCTTCTCTCTTTTCTGCTCTCCCTCGCTGTTTCTTGGCTTTGCAAACACGCATCTCTCCAATATTTGGATTAAACTCACATAGTAGCTTCATTTCGGACTCTAATCTGAGTTATCTTTGCTATAGCTCGACGGGGCTTTCTCGACAGTAAAGACATCAGGCAGAAGTGCACATTCATTCATGTTACATTTTTATTGCATTTAGCAAAAAAAAAAACAAATCCATGATTGCATTTAAATAGCGTATTGAATATTGACAACAGAAATGGCATCTCACTCCCAAAAAACGAACAAAAATCCCCAAACAAAAACACTTTTATCCAGACCATAGTATAAACAAAACACGTTCAATATTGAAAAGTGAACCCAAAATGGTAAGGAAAATCGGTAACACTGTACAATAAGGTTGCATTTGTTAACATTAGTTAGAATGAAATGAAAATCTCCTAAAGCATTAGTCAATGGTGATTTAAACATTATTAAAATCCAAAGTTGTATTTGTTAACATTTGTTAATGAACTAACATGAACAAACACTAACTAAACAACTAACTAAAAGTTAATAAATGCTTTAAAATACATATATTGCTCATTGTTAGTTCATGTGAGCTAATGCATTGACTAATGTTAACAAATGAGACCTTTGTAAAGTGTTTCCAGAAAATCTAAAGGTCAAAAGTGACTAGAAAAGTCTATGAAATGGCAAAATAAAACATAAAGTATCAGCAAAAAACGGATTGTCCAGAGCATCGTCTATAAAGTCCCATAATTCCCCCGATGGCATCAGGGCCGCGTTAAAGTCGTGTAAACCGGTTGCTCCCAGTTTGCACTGGGACTGTGAGTTGGACTGGACAAACTGTTGAGAACGGGAGTCACATACGACCTTCTGGAGAAGTGGGAGTACGGATATTGATAAATGCCAGCGGGATACCCGGAGAATGTGGTGAAGTACGTTGAGTTCTGCATGTCGGGACAGTCGCTCAGTTCAGATTGGGTCGGCGACCCGTGAGACTCTCCGTAATGAGAAGGACTCAATTGTTCAGTTTTAATGAGCGGTCTTTGATGGCTGTGTGAAGATGTGGACGGTGACCCGGACGGCTTGTTCCACGCCGGGACGGTGCCGTGATGGTGATAGGACACGCTGAAACCGTTGCTCTCGGACGGGCCGTTCAGCGGCAGGTACTGGTCGAACTCGCGCACGTCGAACGGGCCCATGCTGCCGATGACGTCGCTGCTGAGCTCAGAGATGTCCAGATTGCTGAAGTCGATGTTCTGTCTTGTGTTCTCCGTCACACGCTTCGCGCTCTGATGCTGATCGGACTTCGGGGTGGTCGGAGGCGTCGGAGGCCCGTGGGCTTGAACTGGGGCGGAAATAACAAATATGGTTTGTTGGGTTGAGTTAGTAGTATAGTGGTCGACCGATATATCGCCAAGATCGATATATCGGCCGATATTGGCATACATTTATGTATAGGTTCATTCAGCAATAATAAGTAATATTTGTGGAAATTCCAACTGGGATGGAAACATCATATACGTTTTTTCGGGTTGAGTTTGAAAAAAATAAACATGCATATATTATAGTGGTCGACCGATATATCGGCCGATATTCTGCATTTTTTTATCATTTTGTTTGGCCGATTTGCATGTTGTATTCATATCAGAAACTGTAAAAAGTGTTAACCTGCAACTGTAACTTTAAAGAGCTGTTTTTCACTTAATTTTACTGGCATAAATTAATGTTTAGGTTAATTCAGAAATATGAAATAATAATTTTGGAGATTCCAACTGGGATGGAAACATCATATACGTTTTTTCGGGTTGAGTTGGAAAAAAATAAACATGCATATATTATAGTGGTCGACCGATATATCGGCCGATATTCTGCATTTTTTTATCATTTTGTTTGGCCGATTTGCATGTTGTATTCATATCAGAAACTGTAAAAAGTGTTAACCTGCAACTGTAACTTTAAAGAGCTGTTTTTTTTTTTACCTCATTTTACTGGCATAATTTAATGTTTAGGTTAATTCAGCAATAATAAATAGTATTTTTGGAGATTCCAACTGGGATGGAAACATCAAATATGTTTTGTTTGGTTGAGTTGTAAAAAAATAAACATGCATATATTATAGTGGTCGACCGATATATCGGTCGATATTTGGCATTTTTTAATCATTTTGTTTGGCCGATTTGTATGTTGTATTAATGTCATAAACTGTAAAAAGTGTTAACCTGCAACTGTAACCTTAAAGAGCTGTTTTTCACTTAATTTTATTGGCATAAATTAGGTTAATTCAGCAATTTTAAATAATAATTTTGGAGATTCCAACTGGGATGGAAACATCATATACGTTTTTTCGGGTTGAGTTGTAAAAAAATAAACATGCATATATTATAGTGGTCGACCGATATATCGGCCGATATTCTGCATTTTTTTATCATTTTGTTTGGCCGATTTGCATGTTGTATTCATATCAGAAACTGTAAAAAGTGTTAACCTGCAACTGTAACTTTAAAGAGCTGTTTTTTTTTTTACCTCATTTTACTGGCATAATTTAATGTTTAGGTTAATTCAGCAATAATAAATAGTATTTTTGGAGATTCCAACTGGGATGGAAACATCAAATATGTTTTGTTTGGTTGAGTTGTAAAAAAATAAACATGCATATATTATAGTGGTCGACCGATATATCGGTCGATATTTGGCATTTTTTAATCATTTTGTTTGGCCGATTTGTATGTTGTATTAATGTCATAAACTGTAAAAAGTGTTAACCTGCAACTGTAACCTTAAAGAGCTGTTTTTCACTTAATTTTATTGGCATAAATTAGGTTAATTCAGCAATTTTAAATAATAATTTTGGAGATTCCAACTGGGATGGAAACATCATATACGTTTTTTCGGGTTGAGTTGGAAAAAAATAAACATGCATATATTATAGTGGTCGACCGATATATCGGCAGATATTTGGCATTTTTTAATCATTTTGTTTGGCCGATTTGTATGTTGTATTAATGTCATAAACTGTAAAAAGTGTTAATGTGTAATTGTAACCTTAAAGAGCTGTTTTTCACTTAATTGTATTGGCATAAATTAATGTTTAGGTTCATTCAGCAATATTAAATAGTATTTTGGGAGCTTCCAACTGGGATGGAAACATCAAATAAGTTTTTTTGGATTGAGTTGGAAAAAAATAAACATGCATATAGTATAGTGGTATATATCAAGACCGATATATCTTCCGATATTTGCCACCTTTCAAATATTCTGTAGATGTGTATTTCATATTCATATATACACTGTAAAACATGGTAACCTGCAATTATTACATTAAAGAGCTGTTTTTATTTAATTTTTATTACTTCCTTTTTATTCATATATGTTTGTTTATTAAAAATACTAAAGTAGGATTACAAAATCACAAAAAATTTCATTTACTTTACAGATTTGTTTTTTTATCAAGTAAGTTCTATTTTTTTTCATATAATTTTATTTTTAAATGATATTTCTAATTCTATATTATTTATATAATATAATTTTGTATATTATATATGATAACTAATTCTATATTAAATATATAAGTATATAGTTCTAATTTACTGAAAATAAATAGAATTTTAGCAAATGTTAAAAATATTATTTATTATTGCTGAATCAACCTAAATACATTCATTTATTCCAACAAAATTCATTTTTATAGGTTAAAGTGAGTAAAAAAACAACAATCTCGGCTTTAAATCGGCCATCAGCTCTTGTAGATATTGGCATCTGCAATCAAAAAATCAATATCGGTCCACTGTACATGTACTGTACTTACTATTGGGTTAGGACTAGTGTTTGGTTTATTTAAGGGTAAATTGCATGTTATTATGCATCATTTATAGTTATTACTATAGTAACTACATGTAAATATGTAACACTGTCAAATAAAGTGTTACCGAAATTAGTATTGATCCCAACAGTTACATTTAGTTAAAGTACTAGCCTGAATTGCTGCTTTCCAGGACAGTGGATTAGGCATAACTCACCTCCATGATTGTGCATCCCTCTCGCTCCCGCTTCCATCTTGTACATGTGATCCGAGGGATGCTGGATCTTCTCAGCTCCCGGCTCCAGCTCACCCTGACCCGGCTTCAGGCTCTTCCGTCTCCGAGGCTGGTACTTATAATCCGGATAGTCCTTCTTGTGCTGGACTCGCAGTCTCTCGGCCTCCTCCACAAACGGCCTCTTCTCGCTCTCCGAGAGCAGCCTGGACAATCCGAGGGAAAGAGTACGACATTAAAGCAACTGTGTGGGAAAGCATTTCAGATCCGGATTTAGATGTTAGCTGGTTTCTAAGCTGGTGCAGATGTTCTTGGTCCAGCTATAAAACAGAGCAACTACACATTTATTCCTTTAAACTGAGTCAGTTTGACTAGCAGCCACTGTCGCTAACACAAGCACTATTCCCAGCAGTGACTAGCACACATTCGATTAGCCTCTAGTGCTTTCGCTAACTCTTTACAGTGAGGTTCCCTGTGGTGACAAGTAACTAGCATCCTTGTTACATGTAGTTACCATAGTAATAACTATAAATGATGCATAATTACATGCAACTAACCCTCAACCAAACCCTTTTCTTAACCCTAAACCTATAGTAAGTACATGCAGTTAATTATTCGGTACTTTAATGTATAATTACACTGTAACACAGACACCTTAAAACAAAGTGTAACCCTTTAGTGTGACGTAGTTACATTGTACTTACTCAAATAAGTACTGAGTAATATTAATTAACAACATGTACTTACTATTGAGTTAGTTACTTTTAATTATGCATAATTTCGTGTTATTATAGTCTGTAGTAACGTGTAACTATTATATAAATGAAGTGTTACCAGTAACTATTCGATGTGTTACTGAGAACAAATTGCATAGTTCTGTTGTTCTGTTCTGTATGCTGAATTATTGCTCGCACCTCTTCCAGTTTTAATAACCAGATTATTATTATTAAATATCTGGTCCTGTATGAGAAATTAGGGTTACACTTTATTTTAAGGTGTCTTTGTTACACTGTAAATCTAGTTACACTGGCGTTTGGTTGAGGGTTAGTTGCATGTAATTATGCATAATTTATAGTTATTACTAGTAACTACATGTAACATATGTAACACTGTAACATGAAGTGTTACCGAAATTAGTATTGATCCCAACAGTTACATTTTGTTAAATTACTAGTCTGAATTGCTGCTTTATAGTTCAATTAAAATCATACTAAGATTGAACATTTAGTGTACAATACAAGTCTATTTAATAATAACTCCTGTATCTAATACAATGCTATCTGATACACTGTAAAAGGTTACTTGTTACTTTAAAGAGCCTGATTTAACCCATAAAATGAGTTGTGTTGGTATAAACCTATTTAGATTGATTCAGTGATGTTGAATGATGTAAAACCAGTTAATGTCTGTCTATCTATCTATCTATCTATCTATCTATCTATCTATCTATCTATCTATCTATCTATCTATCTATCTATCTATCTATCTATCCATCCATCCATCCATCCATCCATCCATCCATCTATCCATCTATCTTAATTTAGATATCACCATTTAGGATAGGCTACTAGTAACACAAGTAGTTAAGGAGTGCATGCCATGCACGAGCCGATACTAATGCAGTAGTTTAATAACTCTTTGTGTAAGTAGGCCTACATAATGTGCATAATGTCATGTAAAATGTGACCCGTGCACGAACCTCCATAACTTGCCCAGGGTCTTGCTGAGCTCTGCGTTGTGGAGGTGCGGGTACTGATCCGCGAGCTTCCTGCGCGCCGCCTGCGCCCACACCATAAACGCGTTCATCGGTCTCTTCACGTGCGGCTTGTCCTTCAGAGACCTGATCCCCTGCATCGGCATCGGCACCAGGGACCAGTCGTAGCCTTTGAGGACCTGCGACACGGCATCTCGAATACACGGTGGGAAACGCGCGTCTTCCTCGCTGTCCGCGCGCTCGCCGGTGCCGGTTCGCGCGCCTTGTTCATCGGACACGGATGGAGAAGACGGTGAATCCGAGTCCGCATCTCCAATAAAAGAGCTTTCGGTCCCAGAACTAGTTTTATCCGGCTCCTTTGACATTTTTAAAATCCTCTCTGAGCTCTGAAGATGCGCAATAACACGAGCGTAACTTTCCGCGCAGCGCGCGCTCGCGTTAGTTATCCCAGATAAACCTGTTGATTTCTTGGTTTCTTGAATCTGCGTCGATCAACACTGGCGGAGCAATTGGCAATATTTCACAACTTGTTGGTGTGTGTGTGTGAGAGAGAAGTTTTTGTGAGGCTTCTGTACTCTCGCGCTCCTCCTTCTCTCCTCTCATTGGCGGAGAAGCTTTTGCGCAACCTCTCCAATTGGTCTGTGCAGTGCATCAGCAACTTTTTCAGTTAATTGAACATAATTGACTAACAAATTACACCGTAATGCCATAACTGCTCATGGGTTCCCCGAATAATCCAATTTTCGCCCACTGTATTTTATGAAAACACTTGCAGGCTAACTTAATAAACCTGACTTGAATAAAACACTAAATAAATTATCTATGTTGTTCCATAATCCACTGCACAAATAATTTCTATATTTTTGATATAGCTGTTGTGTAAACAACAAGTGAACACAGTAAAACAACACATAAGGAGGATTTGAACTCAAAGTTTGAACTTTGTTTATTTGTCATGAAGTTGTTTTAAATGTTAAATACAAGCTGTTACGTACAATATGTATGTAAACAGCATATTTACTAAATTGTGCAGTAAAGTTTAATGTGATGGCATATTTGTTTTTTGACAACCCCGTAGTGTTTTTGACAACATGCCCCGATAAAGGTCAACATACGTTAAAAAAAGTGTATTTTTTTCTTCTTCTGGGCAATAAGGATGGAAATGTAATGTGCAATAGCTTTTTGTAGCACACACACACACACACACACACACACACACACACACACACACACACACACACACACACACACACACACATTATATAGACACTTAAGTTAGATGCGATTAATCGACAGTGTTATAAACATCAATTTAGCTTTCGTTTTAGATTTTAAACTTTAGATTTCAAACTTCTAACCACCTGAACTATGGAATACTACTTTAGCTCTTGTCACACGGGCAACAGTTTTTATTTAAATAATTATTACCAAGTCGAGTAGAACAGCCTAAACAAACTTACAGAAGCTCAGTCTGAAGGTTGTGTTGGCAGAGGCGCATTGTCCTCTGATTGGTCGGTCCGCTGCGCGTGATATCATACGCATGCGCAGAACATTCCGAAAAATGGCGTCCTCCAGTGAGAACCCTGAGAACAGCGAAAGTTTCCTAAGAAAGCGACGTGGAAACCCGCTCGTTCCCGACAGTCTTTCACACGACAGCTGCAGCGAGACAGCGCAAGACGAAGACAAGACCAAATATGACAAGAAAGTGTGTGTATCGATACAGACCGGGACCTACTGGCTCACGCGCATCGCCCTTCTGCGAGCCATTGCTTTCATCTACTGTGAGTCTGACAGGTGGCCACTCTACAGGAGGCGGTTGCTAGGAGACCAGACACAATTAGTTACATCACTTAGTTACAATTACTGATCTGTGCACACTGGATATGTGTGCAACTCATTACAAGTAACTTGAGTTACGGTATCAGATTACCTTTTCAAGTAACTAGTATAGTAATGCATTACTTTTAAAATTTACAACAAAATATCTGAGTTACTTTTTCAAACAAGTAACACAAGTTACTTTGTTTTCCCATTTATTGACTGACAGCTCTATTGTCCCCATGTTGAGACAACTGGAAGTGCAGAGGCGTGTGAAAACATGATGGTTATTGATTCAATATTCCTCAAAATGAATAAAATCAGTGATATGCAGAATCAGAATACTATGCAAACCTCCAATAACTAAATATGTCAAATCAACAATACATTTTTATGCACTTTATTGTCCAATGTACTTGCTTCTGACCTTCGATGATTCAGTGAAACCATAAGCAAAAAGATTCTTTAGATTTTTTTTGTTTTTATTGGTAAAGTAAGTGTTAAACTTTCTTCTCCTGCATCTATTCTTCCGTTATCCAGAACCACAGCAACACAGCTGAAAGGTTTGCTCGTGAATTTGCATTTCCTTCAGCCTGAGGATTATTATTTCACTTTTGGTGTGAAAGGGTCTTTACATTCGCCCAAAAATATAACTTTTTGTTATAAAAAAAAACAAGCCCAGGTGAAAAAAAAGTAACACATAAAAAAAAGAAAAAAAAAGTAACGCAATTAGTTACTTTTTAAGGGAGTAACGCAATATTGTAATGCATTACTTTTCAAAGTAACTTTCCCCAACACTGGATGTAAGTTTAAAGTGTGTGTATAGTAACTGGAGTGTGAAATCATATGCTTTCTAGTCGTGGCTTTCACTGTGGCTTACAACCAGAACAAGCAGCTGATTGGTGGGAAAGGCCTGATGCCCTGCAAGGATTACCTGAGGAGCGTCAAGAGATATGTGGGGGGCAAGATTGGCACCGCGGCCCTGGCATACACTCCCTCAGTCCTCTGGCTAATGGACTGGACTGACATGGATGCCAACCTGGATGGCATCGCTCTGGCGGGAATGGCACTTTCAGGGTTTGTCCTGCTCATGGGAAGTGCCAATATGATCATTATGGGAATACTGTGGATCCTGTACCATTCTATTGTGAATGTCGGACAGCTTTGGTGAGCACACACACACACACACACACACACACACACACTCACTCACTTACTCAATCACACACACACACTCACTCAGTCAGTCATCTTCATTTATATAGCGCTTTTATATATATAGCTCACTCACTCAGTCACTCACTCATACACACACACAAACACACACACACACACACACACACACACACACACACACACACACACACACACACACACACACACACACACACACACACACACACTCACTCAGTCACTCACTCATACACACACACAAACACACACACACACACACACACACACACACACACACACACACACACACACACACACACACACACACACACACACACACACACACACACACACTCAGTCATCTTCATTTATATAGCGCTTTTATATATATAGCTCACACACACACTCACTCACGCACGCACGCACGCACTCACTCACTCACGCACGCACGCACGCCCGCACTCACTCACTCACTCACTCACTCACTCACTCACTCACTCACTCACTCACTCACTCACTCACTCACTCACTCACTCACTCACTCACTCAGTCACTCACTCATACACACACACAACACACACACACACACACACACACACACACACACACACACACACACACTCACTCAGTCATCTTCATTTATATAACGCTTTTATATATATAGCTCACTCACTCACTCACTCACTCATACACACACACACACACACACACTCACTCAGTCATCTTCATTTATATAGCGCTTTTATATATATAGCTCACGCACGCACGCACTCCCTCACTCACTCACTCACTCACTCACTCACTCAATCACTCACTCACTCACTCACTCACTCACTCACTCACTCACTCACTCACTCACTCACTCACACAAACACACACACACACACACACACACACACACACACACACACACACACACACACACACACACACACACACACACACTCACTCAGTCACTCACTCATACACACACACAAACACACACACACACACACACACACACACACACACACACTCACTCAGTCATCTTCATTTATATAACGCTTTTATATATATATAGCTCACTCACTCACTCACTCATACACACACACACACACTCACTCAGTCATCTTCATTTATATAGCGCTTTTATATATATAGCTCACACACACACTCACTCACGCATGCACGCACTCACTCACTCACGCACGCACGCACTCACTCACTCACTCACTCACTCACTCACTCACTCACTCACTCACTCACGCACGCACGCACGCACGCACGCACGCACGCACGCACGCACGCACTCACTCACTCACGCACTCACTCACTCACTCACTCACTCACTCACTCACTCACTCACTCACTCACTCACTCACTCACTCACTCACTCACTCACTCACTCACTCACTCACTCACTCACACTCACGCACGCACGCACGCACGCACTCACTCACTCACGCACGCACGCACGCACGCACGCACTCACGCACTCACTCACTCACTCACTCACTCACTCACTCACTCACTCACTCACTCACTCACTCACTCACTCACTCACTCACTCACTCACTCACTCACTCACACTCACTCACTCACTCACTCACTCACTCACTCACTCACGCACTCACTCACTCACTCACTCACTCACTCACTCACATAATTATGACAAAAAATTTACTGTTAAAATTAAGTCGAAATTGACAAAAAACAATGACACAAAAAGTCAAAACTATAAGTAATTATGACCAAAAATTATAATTATGACTTTGTCATAACTTTGAGTTTTTATCTCATAATTTAGACTTTTATCTCATAATTATGACTCACGAGTTATGATTTATCAAAGCGTGTTTTTTATGTGAAATGTGTTGAAAATAGGTTAATTAATAAATTAGAATTTAATCTCATATATTTCTCTTTTCTTCCTCTCCTCCAGGTACTCTTTTGGTGAGTAAACATCTCTTTGATTTCTAGTCGCAGAATCCTCATAGAACACGTGGATGTGAGTTTTCATGAATTATTGGAAGTCAGGAGTACACCAGAGCCTCTTCTCCCAGAATTCCCTTCAGTGTTTAGAGTTTATATGTGGGATCTGCACAAGTGTGACCGATTGAGGCTTAGAAGCTGATTCATCTGAACTCTTACCCCAGTGTTTTACCTCATCACACTAACCACATCTGTGATCGGCCACTTGAAATCCTCCATCCCACCAAAATCCAAATTCCCCAGATAAACAAGAAAGCCACAAATGGGCTCAATTGGCCAATCAGGTTTTCATTTAGAGCCATTGTTGAATGGAAGACAAGAACATGTTTTTTCATTTATATATGAATATTTATTGTGTTTTATACACCAGTTTTGTCATTTAAAGCCGTTCCTGATTTTAGGGATCAATCCAAGTGCATGTAACAGTGTGATGCCACTGTAATGGATTTCAGATGATTATAAATCTTTATACATTTTTAATAGTAGTCACACCAGAGATGTCACACTACATCAATATGGTCAATTGATCAATATTAATTGATGCATCGATCATACATGGATGTATGTTTATACAGTAAGGAAAATAAGTATTTGAACACCCTGCTATTTTGCAAGTTCTCCCACTTGGAAATCATGGAGGGGTCTGAAATTGTCATCGTAGGTGCATGTCCACTGTGAGAGACATAATCTAAAAGAAAAAATCCAGAAATCACAATATATGATTTTTTAACTATTTATTTGTATGATACAGCTGCAAATAAGTATTTGAACACCTGTCTATCAGCTAGAATTCTGACCCTCAAAGACCTGTTAGTCTGCCTTTAAAATGTCCACCTCCACTCCATTTATTATCCTAAATTAGATGCACCTGTTTGAGGTCGTTAGCTGCATAAAGACACCTGTCCACCCCATACAATCAGTAAGAATCCAACTACTAACATGGCCAAGACCAAAGAGCTGTCCAAAGACACTAGAGACAAAATTGTACACCTCCACAAGGCTGGAAAGGGCTATGGGGAAATTGCCAAGCAGCTTGGTGAAAAAAGGTCCACTGTTGGAGCAATCATTAGAAAATGGAAGAAGCTAAACATGACTGTCAATCTCCCTCGGACTGGGGCTCCATGCAGATCTCACCTCGTGGGGTCTCAATGATCCTAAGAAAGGTGAGAAATCAGCCCAGAACTACACGGGAGGAGCTGGTCAATGACCTGAAAAGAGCTGGGACCACCGTTTCCAAGGTTACTGTTGGTAATACACTAAGACGTCATGGTTTGAAATCATGCATGGCACGGAAGGTTCCCCTGCTTAAACCAGCACATGTCAAGGCCCGTCTTAAGTTTGCCAATGACCATTTGGATGATCCAGAGGAGTCATGGGAGAAAGTCATGTGGTCAGATGAGACCAAAATAGAACTTTTTGGTCATAATTCCACTAAACGTGTTTGGAGGAAGAAGAATGATGAGTACCATCCCAAGAACACCATCCCTACTGTGAAGCATGGGGGTGGTAGCATCATGCTTTGGGGGTGTTTTTCTGCACATGGGACAGGGCGACTGCACTGTATTAAGGAGAGGATGACCGGGGCCATGTATTGCGAGATTTTGGGCAACAACCTCCTTCCCTCAGTTAGAGCATTGAAGATGGGTCTTGGCTGGGTCTTCCAACATGACAATGACCCGAAGCACACAGCCAGGATAACCAAGGAGTGGCTCTGTAAGAAGCATATCAAGGTTCTGGCGTGGCCTAGCCAGTCTCCAGACCTAAACCCAATAGAGAATCTTTGGAGGGAGCTCAAACTCCGTGTTTCTCAGCGACAGCCCAGAAACCTGATTGATCTAGAGGAGATCTGTGTGGAGGAGTGGGCCAAAATCCCTCCTGCAGTGTGTGCAAACCTGGTGAAAAACTACAGGAAACGTTTGACCTCTGGAATTGCAAACAAAGGCTACTGTACCAAATATTAACATTGATTTTCTCAGGTGTTCAAATACTTATTTGCAGCTGTATCATACAAATAAATAGTTAAAAAATCATACATTGTGATTTCTGGATTTTTTTTTTTTAGATTATGTCTCTCACAGTGGACATGCACCTACGATGACAATTTCAGACCCCTCCATGATTTCTAAGTGGGAGAACTTGCAAAATAGCAGGGTGTTCAAATACTTATTTTCCTCACTGTATGTACATGCTATATGTAGGTTGCATTTGTGAGTTCATTAAAATGGAACTGGTTGTGTAAAATAGAAACGTGATATTGATCTGAATCCAAGCAAATTGTAATCATATTGCTATGGAAGCTTGTTTTCCGTCACAGAATAAAAAGTAAAAAACGTAATTGCGACTTTTTATCTCGCAATTCTGACTTTATTTCTCAAAAATGCATGTTTGTATCTCGCAATTCTGACACAAGTTGCAATTGTGTGTTATAAAGTCCGAAATATGAGATTTAAACATGCATTTTTGAGAAATAAAGTCAGAATTGCATGATATAAAGTTGCAATTGTGTGTTATAAAGTCAGAATTATGAGATTTAAACATGCATTTTTGAGAAATAAAGTCAGAATTGCATCATATAAAGTTGCAATTGTGTGTTATAAAGTCCGAATTATGAGATTTAAACATGCATTTTTGAGAAATAAAGTCAGAATTGCATCATATAAAGTTGCAATTGTGTGTTATAAAGTCTGAATTATGAGATTTAAGCATGCATTTTTGAGATATAAAGTCAGAATTGCATGATTTAAAGTTGCAATTGTGTTATAAAGTCCGAATTATGAGATTTAAACATGCATTTTTGAGAAATAAGGTCAATTCTGAGGAAAAATGTCACAATTGCAACTATTTCTCGCAATTCTGAGAAATAAAGTCAGAACTGTGAGATGTAAACTTGCAATTGTGAGATAAAAAGTTGTAAATATCTTTTAAAATGTTTTGTTCTGTGGCGGAAACAAGCTTCCGTACTGTATATCGCAGCATTTGTTTGAGGTCTCGTATCACTGGCTGAGAGAGTGTGTTTACAGCTCTAATACATGCACATAGTTTCATTTTGTCACATTTCTATGAACAGTAACTTTAGTGTGAGTGTTAAAATTTAAATTTTATTTGGATAGGAGTGCCATGCAAAAAAAAAAAAAAAAAGGTCTCATAACTCCTGTTGAGTCCAGTTAGGAGTAAACTAAATTAAGTGCAAAGAGAACATCTCAAATATGCAGAATCTTCTGTTCTCATCCCAAGACTCAAAATCCAATCAGCGGAGCTGCAGATGTGATGAATTATTCACTCCCAAACCAAAAGAAATGTTCCTAGAAATCTGATTAGGGGGTGTAAAAATAGTGCGGAGAAACTGGAGCGACATCTTCTGTGTGTGCGAGATTAATGTGAGCATCTCCAAAACCTGATGATGCATTTGTGCCTTAAACTCTGAAGCCTAGAAGAGATCGTGGCAAAACATTATGATTGCATCTCATTGATTCCAGATGAAACCTCTCTAAACACTTCGTTCTCCGTTCATTTGTGGCACTCTCACATTCTCAGCATGGAGTGGTTCTCTAAGGAGAAGTTTAGGTGCGAGTCATTTAGAGATTTGAAGTGAATTGCTTTGATTTGTTTGTCTTTTTAAATCAGCAGAAACACACACGACTGGTGTTTTTAATCCAGGTTTGATTATTCCGTAACTAAGGTTCGTTAGTTAACATGAACTAAGAATGAACTGCACTTCTACAGCATTTATTAATCTTAGTACACACACACACACACACACACACACACACACACACACACACACACACACACACACACACACACACACACACACACACACACACACACACACACACACACACACACACTCTCTCTCTCTCTCTCTCTCTCTCTCTCTCTCTCTCACACACACACACACACAAACACACACTCTCTCTCTCTCTCACTCACACACACACACACACACACACTCTCTCTCTCTCTCTCTCACACACACTCACGCCTCTCTGGTCCATTGAAATGGCAAAATAAAACACAGCCCATTACTGATAAACATCTGCATACAATCAGATGCAACTTTAATATATCACTGTAAAAAACACTGCCTTCTGACTAACAGATCTCATATCTCATAACTGAAATCTTGGAATATCAGATTTATTAGATTATTAGATCAGGAACGGAGCATGTGGAATCATTCAGATTCATAAGCAGCTCTTGCTGATCACGCTGGGTTTGTGTTTCAGCAAGAACATGACAGCGCAATCTTGTGTTTTATTATTGTGGGTGTTTCATCTAGAGCTGCACGATACTGAAGAAAAATGCGATATGCGATACGATAATGCTTAAAGTGTGTCAAATAAACTTAAATTATCTTTAACATATATTTACAATTATATAACCTACACGTGTTTCACATTCTTTTAGTGGCAAGAAAACACCCCTAAACTTCTGCCAGTGAACATCAGTGTTTTACTGTATATCAGAAGTGTTATTTTAACATCAGTGTACACCTCGGGGTTCAGGGGTTCAGGTTATCCTACATTAGAGTTATTAAACAACACAAACTGAATAATCAAATGTAAAAATAAAACACTGCTTAGTTTTCACTGTATGAATTAAATATATCCTGATTCTTATTAAAGCTACAAAAGTTATTCAGCCGAGAGTGAGGGATTTACTCTGTCTTTTGTTCAAGTTGCAATATATACATTTGCGGTATTTGGATAATTCCTATATATTGTGCAGCCCTAGTTTCATCAGTGTGTGTGTGTGTGTGTGTGTGTGTGTTCAGGTTGGGAAAGCCAGCTTCTGGAAACAGGTTTCCTCGGGATCTTCTTGTGTCCGCTGTGGAGTTTGTCCCAGATGCCTCGTCTCTGTCCGCCTTCACGGATCAGCATCTGGACCTTTCGCTGGCTCATCGTTCGCATCATGCTGGGAGCGGTCAGTACACACACACACACACACACACACACACACACACACACACACACACACACACACACACACACACACACACACACACACACACACACACACACACACACACACACACACACACACACACACACACACACTCGCACTCACACACTAAATTTTTTTACTTTAGTTTGGTAACAATATTACACATGATACGTGTGAGTAGTTAAGACTTCATCTTCATCTACCTGAAAAAATCATGTAAAATCCCCGAATTTATTTTAGTCATAATGAATTTTATATTTTTAGTGAAATATGCTTTTTAATTTTTAAGTTGACTCTCAAAACTGTGTGAATTCGAGTGAATGGAAATGAGCAGTTTATATCTGACTTTGAGTTATAGTGTATAATAATAGTGCAGTCATATCCTCCAGGGACCCAGGAACAGACTTTTGTCCTCTGTTGTGGACAAAAACAGCATACATGTCACATCATACATCATGTGTGTGTGTCCTGATGTCCTGTAAAGAGCAGATTCAGGGCTTTTCAGAGAGTTTCACAATGACAACTGCGTCTCTTTGGACTTTAAAAATTACTGACATGAATTTTGTGATAATCTTATGGAAATATGATAATATATTGTAATTATCATTTAAATCTGACACATTTTTTAATTGTTTGTCATAAATAAACATCTCAGGAAAAATGTTATGGGGTTTCAAATCAAAATATGACTTTCTGTTACGAAACAAGACATCGATTTCATGCATGTCCACTGTAGAGACACCAGGACTTAAATCATGTTTATCAGGCATTTTGGGAGACATAACAAGTGAATAATACCTATGAAATATTAGATATTATTATGAAAATATTGCCAATTACTACTCCCCTTATTACCCTTATAGAACCCCTCCTTGAACTGCCACCTTACCGTGGTGGAGGGATTTGAGTACCCGAAGGATCCTAGGAGCTATGTTGTCTGGGGCTATATGCCCCTGGTAGGGTCTCCCAAGGCAAACAGGTCCTAGGTGACGGGTCAGACTAAGAGCGGTTCAGAAACCCTTATGATGACAATAAATTCAAGGACCGTGATGTCACCCGGCATGGCGCAGCCGGGGCCCCACCCTGGAGCCAGGCCCGGGGTTGGGGCTCGTATGCGAGCGTCTGGTGGTCGGGCCTCCCCCATGGGGCCCAGCCGGGCTCAGCCCGAAGGAGCGACGTGGGGCCGCCCTCCTGCGGGCTCACCACCTACAGTAAGGGGCCGGTGCGTAGTGGATCGGGCGGCAGTCGAAGCCTCGACGACCCGATCCCTGGACACGGAAACTAGCTCTAGGGACGTGGAATGTCACCTCTCTGGCAGGGAAGGAGCCTGAGATTGTGCGTGAGGTTCAGAGGTTCCGGCTAGAGATAGTCGGGATCACCTCCACGCACGGCTTGGGCTCTGGAACCACACTCCTTGAGAGAGGATGGACTTTTTACCACTCTGGAGTTGCCCAGAGGCGGCGGGCTGGTGTGGGTTTGCTTATAGCCCCCCAGCTCAGCCGCCATGTGTTGGAGTTCACCCCGGTGAACGAGAGGGTCGCTTCCCTGCCCCTTAGGGTCGGGGATAGGTCTCTCACTGTCGTGTGCGCCTATGGGCCAAACAGCAGTGTAGAGTACCCGGCCTTCTTGGGGTCTCTGGGAGGGGTGCTGGAAAGTGCTCTGACTGGGGACTCCGTCGTTCTACTGGGGAACTTCAACGCCCACGTGGGCAGCGACAGTGACACCTGGAGGGGCGTGATTGGGAGGAACGGCCCCCCTGATCTGAACCCGAGTGGTGTTCTGTTATTGGACTTCTGTGCTAGTTACAGCTTGTCCATAACGAACACCATGTTCAAGCATAAGGGTGTCCATCAGTGCACATGGCACCAGGACACCCTAGGCCGGAGGTCAGTGATCGACTTTGTGGTCGTTTCATCTGACCTCCGGCCGTATGTCTTGGACACTCGGGTGAAGAGAGGGGTGGCGCTGTCAACTGATCACCACCTGGTGGTGAGTTGGATCCGATGGCGGGGGAGGAAGCTGGACAGACTCGGCAGACCCAAACGTACTGTGAGGGTCTGTTGGGAACGTTTGGCCGAATCCCCTGTCAGAGAGATCTTTAACTTCCACTTCCGGCAGAGCTTCGACCGGATCCCGAGGGAGTCTGGAGATATTGAGTCTGAGTGGACCATGTTCTCCACCTCCATTGTCGACGCGGCCACTCGGAGCTGTGGCCGTAAGGTCTCCAGTGCCTGTCGAGGTGGCAATCCCCGAACCCGGTGGTGGACACCGGAAGTAAGGGATGCCGTAAAGCTGAAGAAGGAGTCCTATCAGGCCTGGCTGGCTTGTGGGACTCCTGAGGCAGCTGACGGGTACCGACAGGCCAAGAGGACTGCGGCCCGGGTGGTTGTGGAGGCAAAAAAATCGGGCCTGGGAGGAGTTCGGTGAGGCCATGGAGAAGGACTACCGGTCGGCCTCGAAGAGATTCTGGCAAACCGTCCGGTGCCTCAGGAGGGGGAAGCAGTGCCCTACCAATGCTGTTTTCAGTGGAGGTGGGCAGCTGTTGACCTCGACTGGGGATGTAATCGGACGGTGGAAGGAAGACTTCGAGGATCTCCTCAATCCCACCGACACGTCTTCCATTGAGGAAGCAGAGGCTGGGGGCTCGGAGGTGTAGTCAAGAAACTCCTCGGTGGCAAGGCACCGGGGGTGGATGAGATCCGCCCCAAGTACCTCAAGTCTCTGGATGAATCATCTTTTTACAAAGTTTGGTATATAAAATCCTGAAACATAAAAATTGATTGATTATTATTATTTCTTTTAAATCCATTGTTTTTGCCTATTCATGTATATTCATGTTTTTTTTTTTTTTTTATAAAACTGAGTCCTGGTGTTCTCTACAGAGGACATAACATATGAATAAAATATAATTTTTCAAAAATGATATTTATAATTTTTTTCCCTATGCTCTAAGCAATGTAATGACACGAGAAAATACTAAATTCACAAAACGTTTCTGGGTCTCAGGAGGATATATGGGGAATAAAGCACACGCCGTCAGACGACTTCTGTCTGGGTTTTTTACGGCTCTGCGACCGGCTCATAACTATTGTCTGCCAGAGGACCGAGGTTTTCCATGTAGATGAAAATGTTTTTCCAATTAGCGCCGTAAATGAGGAGGAATGGGGAAGGCGAGCTGCACGTTCGGGTAAAGGAGGCCAAGAATATAATTGCCTTTAAGTGCTTACAACTGTAAAAACCCTGAGGCCGTTTCCCCTCAGACTCACCAATACAGCAAATGAATGAAACTAAAGCAAACGCTGGTGTAATAGTGATGATTATCAGTCATCTCTCCTCAGATTATCAGTCATCTCTCCTCAGATTATCAGTCATCTCTCCTCAGATTATCAGTCATCTCCTCAGATTCCTCCGCGTCTGCGAGTGTTGATGATGTAGTTTTAGTTTAGGCCCTGTGAGATGTGTGGCTGATTAGTTTGGTTTGCAATTAGCAAGACATTATTTATTAATATGAAATGGATTAAAGTCTCTTCTGCTCACAGAGGCTGCGTTTATTTGATCAAAAATGCAGTAAAATTGTGAAATATTTTTACAATTTAAAATAACTGTTTTCTATGTGAATAATACAGTAAAGTGTAATTTATTCCTGTGATCAAATCTGAATTTTCAGCATCATTACTCCAGTCTTCAGTGTCACATGATCCTCCAGAAATCATTCTAATATGATGATTTGATGCTCAAGACACATTTATGATTATTATCAGTGATGAATATTAATAAAAAAAAAGAATTGAATACTTTTATTCAGCAAAGATGCATTAAATTGATCAAAAGTGACATCAAAGACATTTATCATGTGACAAAATAAATCAAATAAATGCGTTTCTTTTGAACTTTCTATTCATCAACGAATCCTGAAAAATAATATGCATCAGTTTCCACAAATATCTGAAGCAGCGCGACTGTTTTCAACACTGATAATAATCATAAATGTTTCTTGATCATCAAATCATCATATTAGAATGATTTGTGAAGGATCATGTGACACTGAAGACTGGAGTAATGATGCTGAAAATTCAGCTTTGATCACAGGAATAAATTACAGTTTAACATATATTCACATAATTATAAAAATATGAAAAAATGTTACTGCATTTTTGATCAAATAAATGCAGCCTTGGAGAGCAGAAGAGACTTTTTTCAAAAAAAAATAAAAATGTATGGTTTGAAAAAACAAAAACATGTTTTGTTTTTTCAAACCATGAAATAAACGTAATTATTTCAGTATTTTGAGCGGTGGTGTAGTTGTGCATTGCATGCTGGATCCTCGTTCTGAACCGACACACATCTGCGGAGGTCAGTTGCACAAGCTCATGCTTTAATCCGCCAAGTGCTTGTTTCTCAGTGTTTTAACAGCGCTATTAAATCACAACTGTTGTGGTAAAAGCTTCATTAGCACAAACTCCTCGCAGTAATTTGCTGCGCTCGCCAAATGACCAAAGTGTTGTTAGCGTTTCACAAGTTGTTCTCTCTTCCGAGAAGCAGTGAAGCGAACGCCAGCGGTTCATGGATGTGTTCTGCTCAAGGTCTCAGTGGCCAAGCTGTCGTTCACCATCACTTCTTTTCTTCTTCTCAGCAAGGGAGGTTTTCCAGCACACATCAAAGAGTCCTTCATCTCCAGCTCGGGTTTCTGACTGGACTTGCGGTTCGCACCGTTCCCTCGACTCCACACATGCATTATCTGTCGCAGAGTTATTTTTGATAGTTGCTTCGTGTTTGTCGGGATTCTTTCACTTAGAGACTGAAGTTCACACATTCCACCAGGAGTCAAACCGCTCGTGTTGGAAACGTTCTCGAGCGTTTTCCCCTCCATCTGTTCATATTCATAAGCCTTCGCCTTGAAGATTCGGCTGAAGCCATTGCTTAAAAATGCACTTAATAGATATATCTAAATAAGGTTATTAATGAAGACTAAATCAACTAAAATAGTGCAGATAATCTAGACCAGATCAGGAGAACATAATTAGAGATTTTATGCCTGTCAGTTCATCTCTAATTGCCTTTCAATTTAAATTAAGTAGATATTATTAAATTAATTTAAAATTAATTACATCTTTTTTTTTTCTTCTTTTAAAATAAATAAATATTAAATTAATTTAAAATTTAAATAAAATAAAATAAAATAACTTTATTATTATTTTATTAATTTTAATTAATTACATTTTATTTTATTTTATTTTATTTTATTTTATTTTGTTTTATTTTGTTTTATTTTGTTTTATTTTATTATTTTATTATTTTATTATTTTATTATTTTATTATTTTATATTTTATATTATATATTATATATATATATATATATATATATATTTTTTTTTTTTTTTTTTTATTGGATGCTGAAACCGTTTAAAGTCAGCCAATGTGTGAATTATTAGAGTTTTTACTTTAGGAACCCGACTCTATTACTTACTTAGTTAATAAATAATGACAGCATTAAAGGGGTGGTTGATTATGATTTGACTTTTCTAACTGTAGTTAGTGTGTAATGTTGCTGTTTGAGTATAAACAACATCTGCAAAGTTACAACGCTCAAAGCTCAGAGCAAAGGGAGATATTTGCTTTTAAAGAAATGGCTTTTTAAGGACTACAACAAACGGCTGGTAGAGACTACACCACATTCCTCCCGGGTTAGTGACATCACCAACCCTAGAATTTACATAAACCCCGCCCCCTGAACACGATTTATAGATTATCATGACAGAATATGCTAATCAGTGACTAGAAGATAACTACACATCAGCTACATAAATTCATCAACTAACCATTCAGAAATGTCCTGTTGCTTCTACATGTTGTCACTTCTTCTCGAGTCTCTCCATCATTGTCTGACTCCGGTTTGAACATAAAAGGCTAAACGTTATTGAAATGTTCAAGTGTGTGTCTGTGTGAGGTAAAAGAACATGAGCTCTTGAAGCTCCGCCCCCCTGTGCCGGGAGCAGCAGCTCATTTGCATTTAAAGGAACAGACACAAAATGGTGCGTTTTTGTTCACCCTCAAAAAGCGACAATTTTAACATGCTATATACAAATATCTGTGGGGTATTTTAGGCTAAAACTTCAGACACACACTCTGGGGACATCAGAGACTTATTTTACATCTTTTGAAAAGGGCATTATACCACCCCTTTAAAATCTGCAGTTTTTTTATCAAAATAAAAACTGAAAAATAGAAAAAGGCCATTCTGGTATAAAACTCTCACTTTTCACTGTAATTATTTTCTAATGAATAAGAGAACATTCCACATTACAGAAGTCAAACGGCTTGTGAAAGGGGTTTCAGTCATTCCAGACTTCACTATTACAACTGACTATCCAAGTCCATTAAATGAAGCATTCATAATCCACATTTATTCTTAACCCACTTAAGCAGATTGCATTATTGTCTGGGCAGCTCAGATAACTTTTAAGTGAACTGCACTTAAATATTACATTAACCTCAGATTATTTTTGCATAGATTTTTTTGTAGTTGCTGTTGTTGCAAGTATTACAGTGCTATGCATAAGTTTAGACACCCATGCTAAAGTTGACTAAAAAGAGGAATAAAAAATCATCTTTTGGAAATTGAACTTAATGCCTTAATTTAAAAAATTAGGAAAAATCCAACCTTTAAGGACACCAGTTTTCTTTGTGAATGAATAATGTATCGTAAATAAATAAATGTTCTTCCTTAAAATACATGGTGCATAAGTTTGGACACCCCTATGTTAAATTCCCATAGAGGCAGGCAGATTTTTATTTTTAAGAATTTTTTTTATTTTTTGTTTAGGATACTATGCATCCTGATAAAGTTCCCTTGGCCTTTGGAATTAAAATAGCCCCACATCATCACATAGCCTTCGCCATACCTAGAGATTGGCATGGAGTACTTTCCATAAGATCATCTCTCAATGCAAATCAAACTAGCTTTTAGGCTAACTGAAATAAAACCATGCCAATCTCTAGGTATGGTGAAGGCTATGTGATGATGTGGGGCTATTTTAATTCCAAAGGCCAAGGGAACTTTATCAGGATGCATAGTATCCTGGATCCATGAAGTAACTGGTCTTTAAAAATAAAAATCTGCCTGCCTCTATGGGAATTTAACATAGGGGTGTCCAAACTTATGCACCATGTATTTTAAGGAAGAACATTTATTTATTTACGATACATTATTCATTCACAAAGAAAACTGGTGTCCTTAAAGGTTGGATTTTTCCTAATTTTTTAAATTAAGGCATTAAGTTCAATTTCCAAAAGATGATTTTTTATTCCTCTTTTTAGTCAACTTTAGCATGGGTGTATTCACTTATGCATAGCACTGTATTTATTATTATTTTTTATTAGAAATGAGTTGATAAATGAAATGCACTTAATGTTGAACATATGTTTATTGTGATATAGGATGAATCTAATATCATGTGGGCGATTCACTTGTAAATATGAAGCATTACTTTCCTGGTCTTTGACATTTCCACAAATACTCTTAATTGTTGAACCAGTGTGGTTCGAGCGCCAGAGGAGTGACCATGTGACTGCTTAGTTTCTAGTTACTATAGCAGTTATAGTTAATCAGCGAGTTCGATCATTGTACATATGGGAAACACATCCCAGATTTGGTCCAGAATGTGTTTTAGGTGCATTTGGTTATTATTTTTCATGCACGGATTACATAAAACACAGTTTTGGAAGAGACATTGAACGTTGCTTTAGTAAACCCAAATGTGCCTCCTGTTTTCATGCACATTTCTCCTGTTTCAGGCGTTCTGTGTGTGTGTGTGTGTGTGTGTGTGTGTGTGTGTGTGTGTGTGTGTGTGTGTGTGTGTTGGACGTTTCCTCTCTGGGATAGTTGGCAGGAGCTCCTGGCGTTCCTCAAGGCTGTGTCAGGCTTGGGCAAGAGCAACTCTCTCTGGCTTCTCTGGCTACTGTCAGCTAAACTTTTATACAAGTGATTTGCAGCGAACAGAAGTTAATGACTTTTTAATTTAAACTGTAAGCGAGCGCCCATCTGATAGCATGGCCGAACCGTCTGGTCGAACCCCCGTCACGTGCACCTGTGGGCTTTGGTTTGTACAGTAACACTGGTCTCATGCATGACTGACATTAATTACCTGGAATTAAATTGAGAGTTATTGAAATGAGAAGAAACCGGGCGTTTCTGTTCTGCTGTAAGACGTTGCTTCATATGAGGGATTGGAGTTGCTGCATGCAACATATTCTACATTAGATGTGCATTTTGAACGATTTTGATTTTAATTTTTGCTCATTTTAGTTTGCTTTAACGGCGATGATTTAAAGAGGATGAATTTGGACACAAAATGCATTAACTTTTATCTAAATCATCATTGTATTGCATTGCATTACATGTTTTCAAACTACAGAGCTTTGATCATAAAACTAAGCATTTAATATCATCTCACTAAGACATATTATTGACACATATTGATATTTATATGCATTTTACATCAGCTATACTGAATCAGCGTACAATCGCTTCTTTTAATAATCCATCGCATTCAAAACAGTGTATCATTCAGATACTATTATAGTATTAATATTTTAAATAAGTGTTTATTTTAATATTTTCCTGTATCATTTTAATTTTAAAAGTTTTAGTCATTTTATTAGATGTTTTTGACATTTTAAATATATATATAATTTGTATCAATTTATTTTTGAAGTTATTGTAGTACATCGTAAACCTAAATGAAAATAAGAAATGCTGCCTAGGCAACTATAGCTGTTTTTGTGCATTTATTTTGGTAAACATTCATTTTATTTCAAGTCACATGTTTTGAATGGTTTTAGTTATCTATAATAACCCTGATTCAGAAGCACATCTCAGTGTTGAGCCGAACCAATGAGGAAACGAGACATTTAGAAACCAAAATAGTCCATTTTGTTATGCAGCTTATGGCACTTTGAATAAAATTATAAAATTAATGAATTTCAATATTTAATTTTTAAGCCACTAAGCTAAAATGAATACTGATGTTAAGTGCATAAATGCCTGAAAATGTCAGTTTATTTGTTGCATGTATCATCTCAAAAAAGCCAAAATGCCTCTTATAAATGGGAATAAATGACCGATTCCCTAATGATCGGGATCGACTTATCATGTTAAAGTGATTTTAATCTAATTCACATGTAATTTAGACAAATAAGTGAATATAAGCGTTGAATTGCTGTCATTAAAGCAGTGTGACGGCGGAGCTCTTAATGCTGGCTTTATTTATTGGCCAGCTGATCGTGGGAGTCGCTCATTTTCACATTAGTGCAATCGCATTTTAGGAAGCTAACACTCATTCCAAGGTTCCTTATTACATTATCCTTAATGACATAAATGCAAGAATGCGCTTGATAAGCAGTGAGAGTTACTGAGGCGGTGGCTTCTCCTTCTGGGATGTGAACGCTTGAGAATGATCCGACTGTTCCCACATGGATCCCGCACTAAATGTTACATGTGTTTGGATTTCCTGGTTGAGCTGGTACTGGGAGATCCAGATCACCGCAGGTTTAGAGAAACAGATGTCAGCACTTAAACTGTTCAGATCTGCCAGCATTAATACATCTGACGGGGAGAGTTTTCTTTGCATTCATGATGTAGTTCTTAAAGGGACAGGCCAACCAAAATGAACAACTTATTATTTTACTCTCATGTTGTTCTAAAACTGCATGATGACTTTTTCTGACTTACTAAACTGGGAAATCTTTACTGATTTTAGTAAAATTAATATTGTTAGGAATATTTCATCTGGACAGAAGCAGGTTTACTTGATTATCATACATCATTTATTAGAAAAATCATCAGTATTAAATATGATCTTGATTTATTTGTTCATCTCTCAGTCATCATTGCATTGCATTGCATTATATGTTTTAAAACTACAGAGCTTTGATCATAAAACTAAGTGTTTAAATAAAATCTTACTAATATTATTGGCAGATTTTGATATTTACATGTATTTTATATCAGTATCTGCTTTACTGTTATAAGGATCTCATTGATTTACATTACAAGCATCAGAATTTCATCACTTTTTGTCCATATAAATATCAGCATCTGCAGCAAATTTCATATTTTTTGCTCGGTTTGAGTCTCTGAATAAAATTGAGCAGTTTTTTCCCCTCCACTGTATCATACTATATGAGCCATAACATAATTTCATATCTCAGGCTGGGATGTAAAGTGTTATTGTAGATTGTTTATTGCCTATCAGTATAAGTAATTGTCTTTTTGAATGCATTTGTTCTTCATTGTATGAATGTGCAGATGTTAACAGAAAGAGTCATTTACAGTATATATAAATTTCATATTAGCTAAATGCCATTGAAATATGATCTTGTAAATGTGTGTTGATTGCGTTGTCCTTATGTGTGTGTGTTTCTGCAGGGTTTGATCAAGATTCGAGGCGACCGGTGCTGGACGGATCTCACATGCATGGACTATCATTACGAGGTGCGATCGCATTTCTCTGGTCTCTCTATTCTTAGTTTGTTCATATGAAGCTTCATCAAAAAGCTTCGTCCGTGAAGCAAAAACAGTTTGTCAAGACAAAACCTTGAGAGCCTGAAGTTAAAAGAGGTTTTAAAAGCTTAAAGTTTGAAGAACTTTGATGTAGTTTTGAAACTTGAATTGTAAAGCCCATACAGTCTGATATATGGATGGATGGATGGATAGATAGATAGATATATGGATGGATGGATGGACGGATGAATGGATGAATGGATGGATGGATGGATAGATAGATAGATAGATAGATAGATAGATAGATAGATAGATAGATGGATGGATATATATGGATGGATGGATGGATGGATGGATGGATGGATAGATGGATGGATATATGGATGGATGGATGGATGGATGGATGGATGGATGATAGATAGATAGATGGATGGATGGATGGATGGATGGATAGATAGATGGATAGATGGATAGATGGATGGATGGATGGATATATGGATGGACGGATGGATGAATGGATGGATAGATAGATAGATAGATAGATAGATAGATAGATATACGGATGGATGGATGGATGGATGGATGGATGAATGGATAGATAGATAGATAGATAGATAGATAGATAGATAGATGGATGGATGGATGGATGGATGGATGGATGGATGGATGGATGGATGGATGATAGATAGATGGATGGATATATGGATGGATGGATGGATAGATGGATAGATAGATGGATGGATATATGGATGGATGGATATGGATGGATGGATGGATGGATGGATAGATGGATGGATATATGGATGGATGGATGGATGGATGGATGGATGATAGATAGATGGATGGATGATAGATAGATGGATGGATGGATGGATGGATGGATGGATGGATAGATAGATGGATGGATAGATGGACAGATAGATGGATGGATGGATGGATGGATGGATGGATGGATGGATGGATGGATATATGGATGGACGGATGGATGAATGGATGAATGGATGAATGGATAGATAGATAGATAGATAGATAGATATACGGATGGATGGATGGATGAATGGATAGATAGATAGATA
>NC_140224.1:1940724-1945724 GCF_951802725.1 Rutilus rutilus
TGTGTGTGTGTGTGTGTGTTATAAAGGCAATGAATTGTTCTGGGAGGACAATAAGAGTGTGTCTAAACCATACAATAAAACCTCTATTTCATGCACTATGCTCATATATGTGAATGAAGTGTGTGTGACATCCGCGCTCGGCAGAGGTTAGTCGCGGTCAGGGAGTGTGTGCTTCATTAAGATATTATTCCTGAAGGGTCGTTTTTAATGCTCAGATGAATTTTGCTTTTATCAATGGCTTGCCGTCTGTAAGTGGATTAAACTAAGCACTTAATGGAGGAGGTTTTCCTGGTTTTACCTCCCAGTGCCACTGCAATCCGCAGACCGACACTGCTAATGCCATCCTGTATAGTGCCATATGATGATGTTTTAAAAACAACAGGTTTTCATGCATCCAAGGTCAAAAAACACTTTAATTTTCTCATAATACACATTGCAGCATCAGCTCTTTTCTCACAGTGTCTGAAATGGTTTGTTTGAAGATTCAGTCTCTCTAAACCCCGCCCCTCTGAGAGCTGCTCTGCTCTGATTGGTCAGAAACCAAACGCTCATTATCATATCTGAATCTCAGCTCTTGACACACGGTGATACGAACTGTAACAATGGCGTGGGTTTTACCAATAGACTGTAGAAAAATATGGGCATAGTGTCTGTAACATCACCCGTTTGTTTCTGAAGTGCATTTTTGAAGCCCAAAGTGGGCGGAGCCGGCCGTCGCCATCTTGGAAACGCGTCACTCCCGGATAAACGAAAATGTGCAATGAGGTGAATTAGCCGAGGTGACGTGACGCTAACAGACAGCAGACAAATGGATAGTAGTGACATCAGCGGCAATCCACCTGTCACTCAAATGGCCACGCCCTTAATTATGCAGAACTTTAAGGCTTAATATAATTTAAACGGATGAGTTATAAAAAAATTCTCCCCCCTCACAGTTCTCATGAAGGGCAAAATTAGCTATATAGACCAAAACCACTTTTTGCACCAGACTGTAAACATGTTTTCTTCTGCTGTAAAGTTGGCCATTTTAACATGGAGGTCTATGGGATTGAGTCTCTTCTGCAGCCGGTCTCTAGTGGCCAGTCCCTGAACTGCAGTTTAAGTCACTTCAGTGTTGGTTCAAGAGAGAGACCGGAAGGTTGTCGTTTGGTTTTACCGTATCAATCTCGTCAAAGTGGATTTGCTTTGTCAGCAGAAAACAGCGTCTTCTCGACATGAACAACACGAACCAAACTCTTCCAGTCTCAGATACACTACAGTGTTTGAGGGCGGAGCTAAGAGACGCTGTTCAGCCAATCAAGACCAGAGGCGGGCATTATGCAAATTTCAGCAGTTCAGAATCGATTCTTTGGTAACACTTTACAATAAGGTTCATTAGTTAGCATTAGTTAATGTATTAACTGACATGAATTAACAATGAGCAACACGTTTGTTACAGTATTTATTAATCTTTGTTAATGTTAGTTAATACAAATCCAGCTGTTCATTGTTTGTTCATGTTAGTTCACAGTGCATTAACTAATGTTAACAAATACAATTTTAGATTTTAATAACGTATTAGTAAATGTTTAAATGAATATTAACTAAGATTAATAAATGCTGTAGAAGTGTTGTTCATTCTTAGTTCATGTTAACTAATGAACCTTATTGTAAAGTGTTACCGATAAATTATATTTGCAGAAATCTAAGTAAATGATGACAAACGTTTAATTTTAGGGTGAACTATCACTTTAAGAGTCTTGCTCGAGGCGGGATCTGAACCTGCAACCTTTCTTTGGTTTCCAGCCCAGATCTCGAGCCGCTAGTCGAACCACCCACGTCACCGTCCTCAGATGTGGTCGTAACGATAGACGGGATCAGGAAGAGCCGCACGTTTTCTTCGTCTCGTTTGGAAGAATCCTCCTCTTGTTTTCCCCTGTGAAGCTTCGTTAGCGTCTTGAGTTTGATTACGCTGAGGGCAAAGGCAGAGGTTTTGGAAGAGGATTCGGCGCTGTATTTACTATCCCCTCACCATGGAAAAATGAAAACAGAACGTGTATCAGTTCCAGATTGAAGGAGTCATTGCAACGGCTTGAAAATGATTTTCTCGCTTGGTCCCTTTTTCTCCAAACACACCGAAAAACACTACAAGGCAGCAGAACGCAAACGTGAATCAGTGCAGACAGAGAAAGGCCAAAGTGTGTGTGTGTGTGTGAGTGAGTGAGTGTGTGAGTGAGAGTGAGAGTGAGAGATAGTGTGTGTGTGTGTGTGTGTGTGTGTGTGTGTGTGTGTGTGTGAGAGAGAGAGAGTGTGTGTGTGTGAGCGAGAGAGAGAGAGTGTGTGTGTGTGAGTGTGTGAGTGAGAGTGTGTGTGTGTGAGTGAGAGTGAGAGAGAGTGTGTGTGTGTGTGTGTGTGTGTGTGTGAGTGAGTGTGTGAGAGTGTGTGTGTGAGAGAGAGAGAGAGAGAGAGAGAGTGTGTGTGTGTGTGTGTGTGAGTGAGTGTGTGTGTGTGTGTGTGATAGAGAGAGAGAGAGAGTGTGAGTGTGTGTGATAGAGAGAGAGAGAGAGAGAGAGTGTGTGTGTGTGTGTGTGTGTGTGTGTGTGTGTGTGTGTGTGTGTGTATATGTGTGTGTGTTCAACTTTATTAAACTAAACTTTAACAAAGTTTAAAGCAGGGAGGAAAAACATGTTCCTTACTTGAAATAAAATAATAAAATATCAACTATCAAATCTCAATCAAATAAAAATTAAAACTTAATTCAAAGGGAAAGCAAGTTTATTCTTCAGATATTTTTTCTTGTTTTCAGCAAAAACCCGCTTAATTTTGATTATTTTTTTTCATATCACAATCATTTAATCTCAAATAAATATCTTAATTTAAGAAAACATTTTTTTTAGCAGAAGAGCATGAAGCTCGCGACACCAAGGTCACGGGTTCGATTCCCACGCAATGCATGCCAGCCTTCAATGCAATGATAGTTGCTTTGGATAAAAGCATCTAGCAAATGCATAAATGTAATAAAAAAACTTAAATCCAAATGTACCAGCAGCGTGTAGAATGTAGGCTTCCTGAGATCATATTCCAGCGCACTTGAAAAACGGGTTCCTGGAAAGACTTTGTGATTGTGCTCCACTTTGAAAAACACTGAAGTTTAGGCAATTTAAACACATTATATTAAACATATTACTATTCCACTTCCAAGATATCTGCTGGATCGTGCATAAACAGGGATTTGAGCTAATAAAACATAACTATGCAAGGTCTTATACCTGTTAAAGCTCCTATGGGAATTAAAAAAACCTGAGTCCAGCATAGCAACAAAAAAAAATGTAAAAATAATAATGAACTGGGGACTCCCTTATGGGATTAATACAATATAATTCGTCATCACTTCCTGTGAGCTTGCCAAACTGAAAAACAGAAGTGAGATGGAGAAAAACACTGGGGTTCTGCCCAGTCGCTGTAATATAGCATTCAGAAATTAAAACCAAGACGAGGTTTGCTTGAGAGGTTAGAGAGGAGAGAGCAATGGACTTATGAATCCACACGTCTGAAAGTGACCAACACACACTGATTATAATAAAAACGCTTGTGCAAACTTTCACATACATGCTGGAGTTTACGTGAAAAGTTCTGATTGAAAAACCAGTTGTGTTCTAATTGGGCCTGGTTTCATACGGACATAAATCCTCCGGCTTATTACGATGTTCAGTTGTAGCCCTAAAACAGGAGCGCAAATTAGTTCCATACACTGTTAGCTCAACCGTTAAATTCCTGTGCGTGTTTGATGCATTAGCATTCTGGACCGCTTTTTTAAGCCGAAACACCACCGCAAACCTGTGCCGTGGGACACGCAGAAAAATGGCATAAAAATCAGGAATGTGTCCCATTACACATATAAATACTCTATGCACAAAAAGTAACTATGTATATATATATACATATATAAAAAACACACAATACAACAAAGGACTTCACAAGTTATAGGCTAGAGTGTAGAGATACTACTTCTTAAAGTCCCCCTGTAGTGAAAATCCAGCTTTTAATGTTGTTTATGTGTCTATGTGGTGTTTTTAATGTGCTTTAAGACAAAGCATGTGTAAGTTCATAAGTCGACACCATTGCTGAGTATTTCCTCCTTAAAACTGCAGTGAACCAAAGACAGTCTCAAACACACGCTTTGAAATCGCTGGTGTTTCTGACGTCACAAACTACCTTGTAACCAATCAGATCAACGAGTGATCGTCAACCAGTGGATCTCTGAGCTGAGTGAGTGAGTGGAGGCGGGGCTCATTTGCATATTCATAGAACCGCGCATACTAAACGAGGCAAGCGTGTCGAGTTACTTTCAAGATATTTTAAGGCATGAAGACATTTTTTGAAGGAAAACACGCCTAAATATGTCATTTTGGTGATCAGAGATGAGTTTTAAAGGAGAAAATGGGATAAAACTACAGGGGGACTATAAGAGCATGTACTGTTGGTGCAGGTCGAATAGGGATCAGTAAACTGTTCCAAAGTTTAGGTGTGGCTGTGGCAAAAGCTCACTCACTCCCTGGATTTTAACTTTGACTTAGGAACAGTTACCAAAGTCTGGTTGGCAGGTCAGAAAGGTATGAGAGCGCGAGGCCATTTAAACACTTAAAAACAAGCAAAGCTCTTTAAAAATCAGTTCTAAAGCGGACTTGGAGCCAATGTAAAGAAATTAAACCAGGAGTTATATGTCAGCGTTTTGGACCATTTGTAATCTAGATATGGAAGAGTTGTTTATTCCCAAATACAGGGAGTTACAATAGTCAAGTCTAGATATAAAAGAAATAAGAAAGAAAAGCAGTTTCAAAGTGCTTAACTCTTTCCTCGCCAGCGTTTTTTTAAAAAGTTGTCAGTCACTGCCAGTGTTTTTTGATAATTTTTTTGATCATTTTCAACAAAAATGTCATTATTTAAAGGGGTGGTTGAAATATGATTTCACTTTTCTAACTTTAGTTAGTGTGTAATGTTGCGGTTTGAGCATAAACAAC